>NC_139700.1:2367048-2372048 GCF_964188405.1 Protomyctophum parallelum | reverse complement strand
CACGATACAGGGGAAGCTGAGATAAAAGGTGTGAATTTACGGGGGTGATTTTCTCAGATTCTTTCTCAAGCACTGGCTTTGTTAGCAGTGAGTAGTTTTCATTTATTTTATTTTATTTCATTGTGCATATTATAGTAGCTAATGAAAAATGCACTATAAATATCCATGAAATACTTTAAACTGAGTGAAGCAAAAATAGTAGTTACACTTTGTATATATTTTTATTCTCTTGTTAGTGATGTAGGTCTACTGTAGATAGGTATACACAATACTTTTATGAAACTGTACATTTTTAGCAAATTCCCACAGCTCACTTCAAGTAAGGCGCTAACTGTTAAGTTGAAACTGTTCAAAACTTAAGATGGGGTCTTTTCCTGTCCTGCCCTGGAAACCAAAATGAAACATGTCAGCTACACTGACTAAAATTAGTCCATTTAGGCTCTCAAAATGCATGCGAGCTGTCCTTTCACATCCTGTTGATACCAACATTCAGCATAAACAACCTTGGTGGTCTGTCAAAGCTACCTATACATCTGTGAGCTGCTATGTGGCTTTTCTTCCTTGTCAAGACATTGATATGGAAACAATACCACATATTGTACTGCAAGAAGACAAAAGAACACACAGTATTACATACAGGAGTAGGGTCAACTAAAATGTATATGCCTTTCCTGAAGAAAAAATAAAGAAAGAAAAAGAAAGAAATTATAAGGGCCCGAGCTTTGGACTAGTGTGAAGCACTATTGAAATCCAATGAATTATAAATATTATTTGTTTCACAAAAAAAACATTTAAACCCTAGAACACTAAACCCGGGCGATTATATTTGTGCAATTTTCTGATGTCTGAGGTGGGTGGGTCTTTCAGTACCTTCATGATGCTCAGTGACATATAGAGGTAGGTTTGTTTCCCTGCCCACATCCCTATTCTTTTCTACAGGCAGGTGTTCGGGTGAATTTCACCCATGTTTAGTGATAGTGTACTTGATAATGTACTTCTTTAATTTTGTTAATGTTTTTTTATTCACTGGACCAATCTCACATGTCACATGACTATGCACGTTCACCATGATAGTGTGCGTGCATGCGTGTGGTGTGCGTGCGTGGTGTGGGTGTGTGACTGTATACAGTATGTACAGTAGGGCTGCACAATATCCTAATATGAAAGCAGCACGTCTCTGTGTGTACATGTATACGTACGTCTGTAATCCACATAACTAAAGAACCGTTAACGTCTCTGTGTGTACATGTATACGTACGTCTGTAATCCACATAACTAAAGAACCGTTAACGTCTCTGTGTGTACATGTATACGTATGTCTGTAATCCACATAACTAAAGAACCGTTAACGTCTCTGTGTGTACATGTATACGTATGTCTGTAATCCACATAACTAAAGAACCGTTAACGTCTCTGTGTGTACATGTATACGTATGTCTGTAATCCACATAACTAAAGAACCGTTAACGTCTCTGTGTGTACATGTATACGTACGTCTGTAATCCACATAACTAAAGAACCGTTAACGTCTCTGTGTGTACATGTATACGTACGTCTGTAATCCACATAACTAAAGAACCGTTAACGTATCTGTGTGTACATGTATACGTACGTCTGTAATCCACATAACTAAAGAACCGTTAACGTCTCTGTGTGTACATGTATACGTACGTCTGTAATCCACATAACTAAAGAACCGTTAACGTATCTGTGTGTACATGTATACGTACGTCTGTAATCCACATAACTAAAGAACCGTTAACGTCTCTGTGTGTACATGTATACGTATGTCTGTCAGATCGCTGGTTGTCCAGAACCAGCATAAAAGCCTCTGCCCGGGCTCTGGACAGGGCCTGTTCTGACATCATAATTATGTTATGACATCTGCATATACTCCATAGTTGCGGGCATGCCTGACAAATAACTCCATATATGGCCACGCCTCCAAATACCCATAGACATCAAATTTATTTTTAGCCCCTCCTATGTACAGCTTTTGTCCTCACATGTCTCAATATTTGCCATTGACAATGGAAGGAGAAATTAGGTCAAACGTCTGCCAAATATGACGTAAATTTGTGGCAACACAAACATTAAATGCCATTGACAATGAAGGGAAAATGTACGTCATATGTAGACGAGCAAATCGGCTAACCAATCACATAAATTCAGTTGTTCATGAGATTATGTATGATGAATGATAATGAATGATAAGAGCGCCCCTCACTTCACACGGTGATATTTAGAAAAATCTTTTAAAATAGTTCAACTAGCCAATCTACATCGACACGCTGTGAGCTTGTAGATCGGCTATTTGAACAATTTTAAATGATTTTTTCTAAATAGTAAAAATGGCAAACAGGTTTAGGGATAAGGGGTAAGGGGTAAGGGGTGGCAAGATATAGCCTATAGTCTTGGCCTGGGCTGTGGCGGTCCAGGCACCTTGGCTGGTGATCCAGTCTGGCAGTGTGCTGTGGGTTCGACTCCCGTTCCCGGTGGCCTTTGCTGCATGTCACCTCCCCATCTCTCTCCCAGCCTACTATCTATCCCTCCATACAAATATAAAAAAAAAAAGCCGAAAAAGAAAAAAAAAAAAAAAAAAGTCTCAAAGAATGTGTTGGTACCTCCACCATTGTGTGTCAAACGATTACAGTAACAGCACCAAAATGGTTTCCTGGAGCTGACCTGTGCTGACATTCCATAATTATGTTGATCTGACCTCATCAAACCCTCAAATGAACCAAGTTGGTACAACACATGGATAGCCATACATGGAGAAGACTGGATCATCACCTAGATTTTCATTTACGGAGACGGCCAGCAACAGTCTATGTATTGAGTTTGTGCTTGAAATGCACAACAGCGTGCAGGAGCAGCTGAGTTATACAAATTGCATAACTGGGTGGGCCATGCATTTCCAATTTGCATCATTAACGAGTAGGCCGGTGCCCAACAGGCACTGCAACTGTAACATTCCGGCAGTTTCTAAATACTGGGGACCCATACTCAACATTTCTAGCATAAAACGTTAGGGTACTCAAAATGCCCGTGTTCACATTGGGCTCTATGGGCTGGCAAGTAGACTACAACTCACAACCCTCCACTGACAAAACGGTCCCGGTGACACCGAACCGGGTCATAGCCCAGGGCACCACTATAGGGGTTCATTCGGCCCTGATCCTCCCATACAAAACACAGACGAGACAACTGTTCTGCATGGGTGGTTTCCATGTAAATCTCTGTAGAAGTTGTTGTATTAAATAGAGATTTCATGAAATACCTTTAGTTTATGTGTAGGTTTCCTTCAAAACCTAGCTGCAGAACATTATTTGATGTGCTCCCATGAAGGACAGAAAATTCTAGAATTTTGCTGTTCTAGGCGCTAGGGGTGACGTAGGAAACCACGCCCATCGCGTATATATATGCGGGTGTACATTTTCCACTTAGTAAACCTTGATCATCAGACTAAACCTTTCATTTGAGGCAGCTTTCCGTCAAAACACAATGACTGACAAATTGTTTGTTCTGCTTCTTCTTAGAACAGTGTGTAAGTATCTTCTATTTTGCTCTATACTGTAAGACCCATATTTAGATCAAAATATTAAACTTAACTGAACTGCATTTTATGTATTATTCAAAGGCTCATTATGTTTTTAGATTTTCATTTAATTGATTTATTTTTCAACTTTATTTTTTGCATGTATTTTTAAACCGATAATTCTCTTTTTTCCCCTCTATTTTGTATTTGCTGTGTCTCGGGACAACCATTGTTCTGCTGCATGATCTTCAGTCACGACACAGATTCCCCAGCAGATCTCTTTGAGAATTGTCAAAATCAGTGAAACCATCACCTTACAATGCCTGAGAATGGATGGAGGAACTCGTGTTATTTACTGGTATAAGCAATGTCTGGGACATATGCCCCAACAAATTTCTGTTTCAATATATGGCAAAACAGACATTCATGGACAGTTTGACAACGCACGCTTCATTGTGAAGGAAAGCAATGCTCAAAACAATCTAACAATCAGACATGTCAATAAAGATGATGAAGCAACATACTTCTGTGGAAAAGGATCTTTTTCTATGGAATTTGACAACGGCACATATTTGGTTGTAAATGGTACAGTATGTCCCCTTCAGTCTCTATAGGCCTATCGGTCTTCTTCTTCTTTTACCACTTATATGCCTTAAATTGTACTGTTGACATAATGAACAATGATTACATAGGCCTATTGTGTCTTGTCAGTCAAAGTTATTGTATATTATTCTATTGCATTCACAGAGTCTCACCACGAGAGGTCGATCCACCAGACCTTGGTCCCACTCGGAGACAGGGTGACCCTCAAGTGCTGGATTATGTCTGGGAGTAGAGAAGACGGTGCCCAGTGTATTGGAGGACAATCAGGACACAATGTGTTCTGGTTCCGAAATGAGTCCCATCCTGGAATGGTTTCATCTCACTGGGACAGGAGTAGAGGATGTGAAACCCAGGCTGGTTCTGCTCCACAGAGATGTGTCTACAGCCTCTACAAGGACAGTGTCCTCTCCTCTGATGCTGGGATGTACTACTGTGCTGTGGCTGCATGTGGAGAGATACTCTTTGGCAAAGGAGTTAAGCTGGAAATAGGTAGGATATGCATTTGTTTTCAGGCTAAAGGCTATTAAACTAAACTATAACTAAAATGAAGGGGGGGGGGAAGAAAAACAATATCAAAGTGCAACAAAAGGAGAAACATGTATTCAGCTGAAGGGAATTCAAAAACATGATACAAACACTGACATTACGGTATAGGTTCTGCATTTAAATAATCCACCATATGAAGAGATTTGATTTCTCACTTTTTTGTATTTGCTGTGTCTGGGGACTACCATTGTTCTCTCTTCTTCAGCCTTGATTCAGGTTCCCCAGCAAATCCCATTGAGAATTGTCAAAATCCATGAAACCATTACTTTTCGATGTCCACGAAATGACGATGGGGGTTTTCTTTACTGGTATA
>NC_139700.1:2307048-2362048 GCF_964188405.1 Protomyctophum parallelum | reverse complement strand
ACAATATCCTAATATGAAAGCAGCACGTCTCTGTGTGTACATGTATACGTATGTCTGTAATCCACATAACTAAAGAACCGTTAACGTCTCTGTGTGTACATGTATACGTATGTCTGTAATCCACATAACTAAAGAACCGTTAACGTCTCTGTGTGTACATGTATACGTACGTCTGTAATCCACATAACTAAAGAACCGTTAACGTCTCTGTGTGTACATGTATACGTACGTCTGTAATCCACATAACTAAAGAACCGTTAACGTATCTGTGTGTACATGTATACGTACGTCTGTAATCCACATAACTAAAGAACCGTTAACGTCTCTGTGTGTACATGTATACGTACGTCTGTAATCCACATAACTAAAGAACCGTTAACGTATCTGTGTGTACATGTATACGTACGTCTGTAATCCACATAACTAAAGAACCGTTAACGTCTCTGTGTGTACATGTATACGTATGTCTGTCGGATCGCTGGTTGTCCAGAACCAGCATAAAAGCCTCTGCCCGGGCTCTGGACAGGGCCTGTTCTGACATCATAATTATGTTATGACATCTGCATATACTCCATAGTTGCGGGCATGCCTGACAAATAACTCCATATATGGCCACGCCTCCAAATACCCATAGACATCAAATTAATTTTTTAGCCCCTCCTATGTACAGCTTTTGTCCTCACATGTCTCAATATTTGCCATTGACAATGGAAGGAGAAATTAGGTCAAACGTCTGCCAAATATGACGTAAATTTGTGGCAACACGAACATTAAATGCCATTGACAATGAAGGGAAAATGTACGTCATATGTAGACGAGCAAATCGGCTAACCAATCACATAAATTCAGTTGTTCATGAGATTATGTATGATGAATGATAATGAATGATAAGAGCGCCCCTCACTTCACACGGTGATATTTAGAAAAATCTTTTAAAATAGTTCAACTAGCCAATCTACATCGACACGCTGTGAGCTTGTAGATCGGCTATTTGAACAATTTTAAATGATTTTTCTAAATAGTAAAAATGGCAAACAGGTTTAGGGATAAGGGGTAAGGGGTAAGGGGTGGCAAGATATAGCCTATAGTCTTGGCCTGGGCTGTGGCGGTCCAGGCACCTTGGCTGGTGATCCAGTCTGGCAGTGTGCTGTGGGTTCGACTCCCGTTCCCGGTGGCCTTTGCTGCATGTCACCTCCCCATCTCTCTCCCAGCCTACTATCTATCCCTCCATACAAATATAAAAAAAAAAGCCGAAAAAGGAAAAAAAAAAAAAAAAAGTCTCAAAGAATGTGTTGGTACCTCCACCATTGTGTGCCAAACGATTACAGTAACAGCACCAAAATGGTTTCCTGGAGCTGACCTGTGCTGACATTCCATAATTATGTTGATCTGACCTCATCAAACCCTCAAATGAACCAAGTTGGTACAACACATGGATAGCCATACATGGAGAAGACTGGATCATCACCTAGATTTTCATTTACGGAGACGGCCAGCAACAGTCTATGTATTGAGTTTGTGCTTGAAATGCACAACAGCGTGCAGGAGCAGCTGAGTTATACAAATTGCATAACTGGGTGGGCCATGCATTTCCAATTTGCATCATTAACGAGTAGGCCGGTGCCCAACAGGCACTGCAACTGTAACATTCCGGCAGTTTCTAAATACTGGGGACCCATACTCAACATTTCTAGCATAAAACGTTAGGGTACTCAAAATGCCCGTGTTCACATTGGGCTCTATGGGCTGGCAAGTAGACTACAACTCACAACCCTCCACTGACAAAACGGTCCCGGTGACACCGAACCGGGTCATAGCCCAGGGCACCACTATAGGGGTTCATTCGGCCCTGATCCTCCCATACAAAACACAGACGAGACAACTGTTCTGCATGGGTGGTTTCCATGTAAATCTCTGTAGAAGTTGTTGTATTAAATAGAGATTTCATGAAATACCTTTAGTTTATGTGTAGGTTTCCTTCAAAACCTAGCTGCAGAACATTATTTGATGTGCTCCCATGAAGGACAGAAAATTCTAGAATTTTGCTGTCCTAGGCTCTAGGGGTGATGTAGGAAACCACGCCCATCGCGTATATACACGTATATGCGGGCGTACATTTTCCACTTAGTAAACCTTGATCATCAGACTAAACCTTTCATTTGAGGCAGCTTTCCGTCAAAACACAATGACTGACAAATTGTTTGTTCTGCTTCTTCTTAGAACAGTGTGTAAGTATATCTTCTATTTTGCTCTATACTGTAAGACCCATATTTAGATCAAAATATTAAACTTAACTGAACTGCATTTTATGTATTATTCAAAGGCTCATTATGTTTTTAGATTTTCATTTCATTGATTTATTTTTCAACTTTATTTTTAAACCGATAATTCTCTTTTTTCCCCCTCTATTTTGTATTTGCTGTGTCTCGGGGCAACCATTGTTCTGCTACCATGATCTTCAGTCACGACACAGATTCCCCAGCAGATCTCTTTAAAAATTGTCAAAATCAGTGAAACCATCAGCTTACAATGCCCAATGAATGTATATGATGATTATATATATATATCTCTTTACTGGTATAAGCAATGTCTGGGACATATGCCCCAACAAATTTCTTTATCAAGACATGGCAAAACATACTTTCATGGACAGTTTAACAACGCACGCTTCATTGTGAACAAAAGCAATGCTCAAAACACTCTAACAATCAGACATGTCAATAAAGATGATGAAGCAACATACTTCTGTGGAAAAGGATCATCATATTCTATGGAATATGCCAACGGCACATATTTGGTTGTAAATGGTACAGTATCTCACCTTCAGTCTCTATTAGGCCTATCGGTCTTCTTCTTCTTATTTTACCACTTATCTGCCTTAAATTGTACTGTTGACATAATGAACAATGATTACATAGGCCTATTGTGTCTTGTCAGTCAAAGTTATTGTATATTATTCTATTGCATGCACAGAGTCTCACCACGAGAGGTCGATCCACCAGACCTTGGTCCCACTCGGAGACAGGGTGACCCTCAAGTGCTGGATTATGTCTGGGAGTAGAGAAGACGGTGCCCAGTGTATTGGAGGACAATCAGGACACAATGTGTTCTGGTTCCGAAATGAGTCCCATCCTGGCATGGTTTCATCTCACTGGGACAGGAGTAGAGGATGTGAAACCCAGGCTGGTTCTGCTCCACAGAGATGTGTCTACAGCCTCTACAAGGACAGTGTCCTCTCCTCTGATGCTGGGATGTACTACTGTGCTGTGGCTGCATGTGGAGAGATACTCTTTGGCAAAGGAGTGAAGCTGGAAATAGGTAGGATATGCATTTGTTTTCAGGCTAAAGGCTATTAAACTAAACTATAACTAAAATGAAGGGGGGGGGGAAGATATATATATATATATATACAAATTGTATTTTATGTCTCTACCTGATCTTTTTTTATATACTGTATGAAAGCAAAAGGCACATCTATAAATAAACAATATCAAAGTGCAACAAAAGGAGAAACATGTATTCAGCTGAAGGGAATTCAAAAACATGATACAAACACTGACATTACGGTATAGGTTCTGCATTTAAATAATTCACCATATGAAGAGATTTTTCTCTTCTATTCTATTTGATTTCTCACTTTTTTGTATTTGCTGTGTCTGGGGACTACCATTGTTCTCTCTTCTTCAGCCTTGATTCAGGTTCCCCAGCAAATCCCATTGAGAATTGTCCAAATCCATGAAACCATTACTTTTCGATGTCCACGAAATGACGATGGGTTTTTACTTTACTGGTATAAGCAAAGGCTGGGGCATACGTTCCAACAGATTTCTATGACAAACTTTGAAATAACAGAACTACGGGCACAGTTTAACAACTCACGTTTCATTGTGACAACAAGCATGGCCGATTCCAATCTAACCATCAAAAACATCAACAAAGACGATGAAGCTACATACTTCTGTGGCGTAGGATCTTATCTTGCTATTAAATATGGCAAGGGATCATATTTGGTTGTAAACGGTACAGTATGTCGCATAATCTCACATTCAGTCTCTATGTATTCTTCTGACACCTTTACACTTATCTGAATTGTACTGTTGACATATGAACATATTCATTGCTGTGGTTACATAAATGAACTGTAGTGTACATATGTCTATTGAATCTTGTCCATTAATGTAAAAGCTCTAATGTATTGTATTCCATTCTATTCTATTAACAGAGTCAGACCATGAGAGGTCCATCACCCAGACTTTGCTACCGGTGTCTGGGTCAGTCCCGCTCGGAGGCCGGGTGACCCTCCAGTGCTGGGTTGTCTCTGGGAGTAGAGGGGATGATGCCCAGTGTACTGGAGGACACAATGTGTTCTGGTTCCGAAATGAGTCCCATGCTGGCACGGTTTCATCTCACTGGAACAGGAGTAGAGAATGTGAACCCAAGGCTGGTTCAGTTCCACAGAGATCTGTCTACAGTCTCTCCACAGACAGTGTCCTCTCCTCTGATGCTGGGATGTACTACTGTGCTGTGGCTGCATGTGGAGAGATACTCTTTGGCAAAGGAGTTAAGCTGGAAATAAGTAGGATATGCATTTGTTTTCAGGCTAAAGGCTATTAAACTAAACTATAACAAAAAAGAAAAAAAATATATATACCGGTATTCACATTTTATGTCTCTACCTGATCTTTTTTTATATAAAAGCAAAAGGCACATCTATAAATAAACAATATCAAAGTGCAACAAAAGGAGAAACATGTATTCAGCTGAAGGGAATTCAAAAACATGATACAAACACTGACATTACGGTATAGGTTCTGCATTTAAATAATTCACCATATGAAGAGATTTAAATTTGTAGTTCCAGGCTTGAAAGTTAAACGCAATTTAAAAAGACAGTAATTGAATTAATATTGTATTGTTAATTGTTAATCTATTATATGGTATTATACATATTCATGTTATGTAGTTGTTGTGTAAAGATATATATTTAACCGTTAACAGTTTTGATAGATTGTTTTCTCTCTGATTCCAGGTCAGAAGTTGGATCCTCATGTCATTGTCCTGGTCGTACTGGTGTTACTACTGGCATGCTCTGTGATCGCGATTGTTGTTCTTATTGTTGTTCTTATTTACACCAGAACTCAAAAAAAGAATTGTGAACATTGCCATGGTAAAATAGATTCCTTTCATTCCTATTATTCATTATAATCCATTATGTACGCTATATATATTGCTTCTTTTTTTTATCCATTATTTGTAAAGTCACAATGGGTAATCTACTAATCTCCAACACATTATTCCTAAAGTACATTTCATGATATTAACCAAAAGTAAGTCACAACAGACTTTTGGGTCCCAACTTCAGAAATACTGAATTATAAAGGTTTCTGCTTTTTTCTTACTTGTAGGAACACTGAACCCTTTGTCTCATCTTGGTCATGACCAGACAGCTGTCCATCAGTCAAGTGAACAGGTAGGCCTAATACTGTTTGGCACACACACACACACACACACACACACACACACACACACACACACACACACACACACACACACACACACACACACACACACACACACACACACACACACACACACACACACACACACACAAAGTCTAGCTCGTCAGTCAGTGTGCTTCAGTAACTCTGGTACGACCCCTGAATGCTGTCCTTAAAAAACACTGAACCAATAACTGTTCAGAGGACGTTGTTTCTGGCTAGCTTCGCCATGCTGACAGTTAGGATGGAGATGACAAATTGTGTGCGTGTGCAAATGTATTCCCTCCTCTACATTTGTCAGACCACAGATCCAGACTCCACCTATCAGAATCTCCAACCAGCCACTATGGATGACGTCATGACCCAAACATCTAGAGTACAGCCTCATAAGTATGACCTCATGATCACCATTGTATTGATTGTTGTGTTGGTTAAATTATGCCTCTCTTTCTGCACCTACTGTCCTACTGCTTGTGCTCTCATCTCCTTCTAGGAAGAGACGGCAGCTTGGAGGTGCACACACCACAGGTCCAGACTCCACCTATCAGAGTCTACAAATAGCCACTATGGGTCAGGATACATATGATGTCCTGGCACAATCTGCAGTACAACCTCATACGTATGAACTCATAATTACCTCTTCATTGATTGGTTCTATTTGGCTCCTACTGTTACTCACTACATGCTCTCGTCTCCTTTCAGGAAGAGACAGCAGCGTGGAGGCCGTTAGTGGGAGGAGCTTCACCTGGTTGGCTACTCTGGAGAGACTAATTAGTCTGTTTCTGTCTCTGCCACCAGGTGTGCTCCTGGCTTTGTTTGATTTACCCTTAAAGGTAAAAAATTGTCCAGAGATTTTGAAGATGTGTGAATTTCTGCCTCTGTGGGGGTATATTTATATGCAAATATCATGACCAATGGCATTGTACGACTAAACAATGAACATCAATGATGTTTAGGTGAAAAAATAACTGGTCTTTATTTTCCATTCACATGCACTCCCTGGATACTAGGTTTCAGGGTAGTCTTATTGTAGTCTTTATTGTACAGGCAGGTACAAAGGCAGTAGCCTGGCTAATAAGCCAGTCGTGTGGTATTTGCTTAGAGTAGGCCTATCATTTTTTTTGCCAATGGCTGATTCGGTCTGGCTTATTAGCCAGGCTACAAAGGCAGGTATTTTGTACAGGCAGGTAGCCTACGTAAGAGATAGATTTTCCTTCCGTTCAGATGTTGTAGCTACATTGGTGACCTCGGTACCCAGGCTTTTATTTTTGTTTCAGCTCAAAGCTACTATAGCCTAATCACTGATTTATGTTGTTTTTGTAAAATTTTCTTTTTCATTTACTTATATATAAGTAAATATAATAGTTACTTATATAAATAGTTTGATTCAATAAACCGTTTTAACTGACAACCTGTTTATTGTCTGAAGTTCATCACAGTTTGTTTGGTTGGCCTGGCACGCACGCACGCACACACACACACACACAGGCCGGGGGCACACCTTAGCGCACAGCCACGGACAGAGGAAGCTGACGCCCGACGTCATTCCAGCTTTTTAGACAGCTGGTGGATGGAAAAGAAGCTCCACCTCCGCGGCTGACTGACGCGACGGACAGATTCCCAGAAACACTCTCCTCCGCGTCAGTCAGCCGCGGGGGTGGAGCTTCTTTTCCATCCACCAGCTGTCTACAAAGCCGGAATGACATCGGTCGTCAGCTTCCTCTGTCCGCGGCTGTGCGCTAAGGTGTGCCTGCACTGACACACACACACACACACACACACACACACACACACACACACACACACACACACACACACACACACACACACACACACACACACACAAATGACGTTTGATAGGAACAATATTGGATTTACACCAATGCCAACCTACTGTTTACCCCCTGCAGGGATTCTCAAACATCTTCATGTAATTGATGGACCTCCATAAGAGAAGGTCTTAGTTGTTAGATTAGATTACTACAGAACTGTATTGTCCCAACGTCTCTATAGTGTGTGGGTGCACATTGTTTTTGTATGAACAGAAGAATACACACAAACTCACATTCATGCACAAACCTTTAATCAAGAGCATGTATACTGTATACATGCACAAATACAGGCACACATTCACACATGTAGACACACACGTGTGTGCTTGCATGCATGTGTGCACACTCATGCATGCACGCACACACACACACACACACACACACACACACACACACACACACACACACATACACACCAGCAAACCACACGATACAGGGGAAGCTGAGATAAAAGGTGTGAATTTACGGGGGTGATTTTCTCTGATTCTTTCTCAAGCACTGGCTTTGTTAGCAGTGAGAGGCAGAGTAGAGTAGTTTTCATTTATTTTATTTTATTTCATTGTGCATAGTATAGTAGCTAATGAAAAATGCACTATAAATATCCATGAAATACTTTAAACTGAGTGAAGCAAAAATAGTAGTTACACTTTGTATATATTTTTATTCTCTTGTTAGTGATGTAGGTCTACTGTAGATAGGTATACACAATACTTTTATGAAACTGTACATTTTTAGCAAATTCCCACAGCTCACTTCAAGTAAGGCGCTAACTGTTAAGTTGAAACTGTTCAAAACTTAAGATGGGGTCTTTTCCTGTCCTGCCCTGGAAACCAAAATGAAACATGTCAGCTACACTGGCTAAAATTAGTCCATTTTAGGCCTCTCAAAATGCATGCGAGCTGTCCTTTCACATCCTGTTGATACCAACATTCAGCATAAACAACCTTGGTGGTCTGTCAAAGCTACCTATACATCTGTGAGCTGCTATGTGGCTTTTCTTCCTTGTCAAGACATATGGAAACAATACCACATATTGTACTGCAAGAAGACAAAAGAACACACAGTATTACATACAGGAGTAGGGTCAACTAAAATGTATATGCCTTTCCTGAAGAAAAAAGAAAGAAAGAAAAAGAAAGAAATGATAAGGGCCCGAGCTTTGGAATAGTGTGAAGCACTATTGAAATCCAATGAATTATTATAAATATTATTTGTTTCACAAAAAAAACTTTTAAACCCTAGAACACTAAACACGGGAGATTTTCACCCGGGCGATTATATTTTTGCAATTTTCTGATGTCTGAGGTGGGTGGGTCTTTCAGTACCTTCATGATGCTCAGTGACATATAGAGGTAGGTTTGTTTCCCTGCCCACATCCTTATTTCTTTCTACAGGCAGGTGTTCGGGTGAATTTCACCCATGTTTAGTGATAGTGTACTTGATAATGTACTTCTTTAATTTTGTTAATGTTTTTTTATTCACTGGACCAATCTCACATGTCACATGACTATGCACGTTCACCATGATAGTGTGCGTGCGTGCATGTGTGTGCGTGCGTGGTGTGGGTGTGTGACTGTATACAGTATGTACAGTAGGGCTGCACAATATCCTAATATAAAAGCAGCACGTCTCTGTGTGTACATGTATACGTACGTCTGTAATCCACATAACTAAAGAACCGTTAACGTCTCTGTGTGTACATGTATACGTACGTCTGTAATCCACATAACTAAAGAACCGTTAACGTCTCTGTGTGTACATGTATACGTATGTCTGTCGGATCGCTGGTTGTCCAGAACCAGCATAAAATCCTCTGCCCGGGCTCTGGACAGGGCCTGTTCTGACATCATAATTATGTTATGACATCTGCATATACTCCATAGTTGGGCATGCCTGACAAATAACTCCATATATGGCCACGCCTCCAAATACCCATAGACATCAAATTTAATTGTTAGCCCCTCCTATACAATTTACAATTTACAATTTAGGCATTTAGCAGACGCTCTTAATCCAGAGCGACTATGTACAGCTTTTGTCCTCACATGTCTCAATATTTGCCATTGACAATGGAAGGAGAAATTAGGTCAAACGTCTGCCAAATATGACGTAAATTTGTGGCAACACGAACATTAAATGCCATTGACAATGAAGGGAAAATGTACGTCATATGTACTGTAGACGAGCAAATCGGCTAACCAATCACATAAATTCAGTTTTTCATGAGATTATGTATGATGATGTATAATGATAAGAGCGCCCCTCACTTCACACGGGTGTGATATTTAGAAAAATCTTTTAAAATAGTTCAACTATAGCCAATCTACATCGACACGCTGTGAGCTTGTAGATCGGCTATTTGAACAATTTTAAAAGATTTTTCTAAATAGTAAAAATGGCAAACAGGTTTAGGGATAAGGGATAAGGGGTAAGGGGTGGCGCAAGATATAGCCTATAGTCTTGGCCTGGGCTGTGGCTTGGCGGTCCAGGCACCTTGGCTGGTGATCCAGTCTGGCAGTGTGCTGTGGGATCGACTCCCGTTCCCGGTGGCCTTTGCTGCATGTCACCTCCCCATCTCTCTCCCAGCCTACTGTCTATCCCTCCATACAAATATAAAATAAAACGCCGAAAAAGTAAAGAAAAGAAGAAAAGAAAAAAAAGTCTCAAAGAATGTGTTGGTACCTCCACCATTGTGTGCCAAACGATTACAGTAACAGCACCAAAATGGTTTCCTGGAGCTGACCTGTGCTGACATTCCATAATTATGTTGATCTGACCTCATCAAACCCTCAAATGAACCAAGTTGGTACAACACATGGATAGCCATACATGGAGAAGACTGGATCATCACCTAGATCTTCATTTACGGAGACGGCCAGCAACAGTCTTTGTATTGAGTTTGTGCTTGAAATGCACAACAGCGTGCAGGAGCAGCTGAGTTATACAAATTGCATAACTGGGTGCGCCATGCATTTCCAATTTGCATCATTGACGAGTAGGCCGGTGCCCAACAGGCACTGCAACTGTAACATTCCGGCAGTTTCTAAATACTGGGGACCCATACTCAACATTTCTAGCATAAAACGTTAGGGTACTCAAAATGCCCGTGTTCACATTGGGCTCTATGGGCTGGCAAGTAGACTACAACTCACAACCCTCCACTGACAAAACGGTCCCGGGGACACCGAACCGGGTCATAGCCCGGGGCACCAATATAGGGGTTAATTCGGCCCTGATCCTCCCATACAAAACACAGACGAGACAACTGTTCTGCATAGGTGGTTTCCATGTAAATCTCTGTAGAAGTTGTTGTATTAAATAGAGATTTCACAAAATACCTTTAGTTTATGTGTAGGTTTCCTTCAAAACCTAGCTGCAGAACATTATTTGATGTGCTCCCATGAAGGACAGAAAATTCTAGAATTTTGCTGTTCTAGGCGCTAGGGGTGACGTAGGAAACCACGCCCATCGCGTATATATATGCGGGCGTACATTTTCCACTTAGTAAACCTTGATCATCAGACTAAACCTTTCATTTGAGGCAGCTTTCCGTCAAAACACAATGACTGACAAATTGTTTGTTCTGCTTCTTCTTAGAACAGTGTGTAAGTATATCTTCTATTTTGCTCTATACTGTAAGACCCATATTTAGATCAAAATATTAAACTTAACTGAACTGCATTTTATGTATTATTCAAAGGCTCATTATGTTTTAAGATTTTCATTTCATTGATTTATTTTTCAACTTTATTTTTTGCATGTATTTTTAAACCGATAATTCTCTTTTTTCCCCTCTATTTTGTATTTGCTGTGTCTCGGGACAACCATTGTTCTGCTGCATGATCTTCAGTCACGACACAGATTCCCCAGCAGATCTCTTTGAGAATTGTCAAAATCAGTGAAACCATCACCTTACAATGCCTGAGAATGGATGGAGGAACTCGTGTTATTTACTGGTATAAGCAATGTCTGGGACATATGCCCCAACAAATTTCTGTTTCAATATATGGCAAAACAGACATTCATGGACAGTTTGACAACGCACGCTTCATTGTGAAGGAAAGCAATGCTCAAAACAATCTAACAATCAGACATGTCAATAAAGATGATGAAGCAACATACTTCTGTGGAAAAGGATCTTTTTCTATGGAATTTGACAACGGCACATATTTGGTTGTAAATGGTACAGTATGTCCCCTTCAGTCTCTATAGGCCTATCGGTCTTCTTCTTCTTTTACCACTTATATGCCTTAAATTGTACTGTTGACATAATGAACAATGATTACATAGGCCTATTGTGTCTTGTCAGTCAAAGTTATTGTATATTATTCTATTGCATGCACAGAGTCTCACCACGAGAGGTCGATCCACCAGACCTTGGTCCCACTCGGAGACAGGGTGACCCTCAAGTGCTGGATTATGTCTGGGAGTAGAGAAGACGGTGCCCAGTGTATTGGAGGACAATCAGGACACAATGTGTTCTGGTTCCGAAATGAGTCCCATCCTGGCATGGTTTCATCTCACTGGGACAGGAGTAGAGGATGTGAAACCCAGGCTGGTTCTGCTCCACAGAGATGTGTCTACAGCCTCTACAAGGACAGTGTCCTCTCCTCTGATGCTGGGATGTACTACTGTGCTGTGGCTGCATGTGGAGAGATACTCTTTGGCAAAGGAGTTAAGCTGGAAATAGGTAGGATATGCATTTGTTTTCTAAACTAATTAAACATAAAACTAAACTATAACTAAAATGAAGGGGGGGGGGGAAGAAAAACAATATCAAAGTGCAACAAAAGGAGAAACATGTATTCAGCTGAAGGGAATTCAAAAACATGATACAAACACTGACATTACGGTATAGGTTCTGCATTTAAATAATCCACCATATGAAGAGATTTGATTTCTCACTTTTTTGTATTTGCTGTGTCTGGGGACTACCATTGTTCTCTCTTCTTCAGCCTTGATTCAGGTTCCCCAGCAAATCCCATTGAGAATTGTCAAAATCCATGAAACCATTACTTTTCGATGTCCACGAAATGACGATGAGGGTTTTCTTTACTGGTATAAGCAAAGGCTGGGGCATACGTTCCAACAGATTTCTATGACAGACTTTGAAATAACAGAACTACAGGCACAGTTTAACAACTCACGTTTCATTGTGACAACAAGCATGGCCGATTCCATTCTAACCATCAAAAACATCAACAAAGACGATGAAGCTACATACTTCTGTGGCGTAGGATCTCAACTTGCTATTAAATATGGCAACGGATCATATTTGGTTGTAAACGGTACAGTATGTCGCATAATCTCACATTCAGTCTCTATGTATTCTTCTGACACCTTTACACTGAATTGTACTGTTGACATATGAACATATTCATTGCTGTGGTTACATAAATGAACTGTAGTGTACATAGGTCTATTGAATCTTGTCCATTAATGTAAAAGCTCTAATGTATTGTATTCCATTCTATTCTATTAACAGAGTCAGACCATGAGAGGTCCATCACCCAGACTTTGCTACCGGTGTCTGAGTCAGTCCCGCTCGGAGGCCGGGTGACCCTCCAGTGCTGGGTTGTCTCTGGGAGTAGAGGGGATGATGCCCAGTGTACTGGAGGACACAATGTGTTCTGGTTCCGAAATGAGTCCCATCCTGGCATGGTTTCATCTCACTGGGACAGGAGTAGAGGATGTGAAACCCAGGCTGGTTCTGCTCAACAGAGATGTGTCTACAGCCTCTACAAGGACAGTGTCCTCTCCTCTGATGCTGGGATGTACTACTGTGCTGTGGCTGCATGTGGAGAGATACTCTTTGGCAAAGGAGTGAAGCTGGAAATAAGTAGGATATGCATTTGTTTTCAGGCTAAAGGCTATTAAAATAAACTATAACAAAAAAGAAAAAAAATATATATATACCGGTATTCACATTTTATGTCTCTACCTGATCTTTTTTTATATATAAAGCAAAAGGCACATCTATAAATAAACAATATCAAAGTGCAACAAAAGGAGAAACATGTATTCAGCTGAAGGGAATTCAAAAACATGATACAAACACTGACATTACGGTATAGGTTCTGCATTTAAATAATTCACCATATGAAGAGATTTAAATTTGTAGTTCCAGGCTTGAAAGTTAAACGCAATTTAAAAAGACAGTAATTGAATTAATATTGTATTGTTAATTTGTTTCATAAGAGAATCTATTATGATATGGTATTATACATATTCATGTTATGTAGTTGTTGTGTAAAGATATATATTTAACCATTTTGATAGATTGTTTTCTCTCTGATTCCAGGTCAGAAGTTGGATCCTCATGTCATTGTCCTGGTCGTACTGGTGTTACTACTGGCATGCTCTGTGATCGCGATTGTTGTTCTTATTGTTGTTCTTATTTACACCAGAACTCAAAAAAAGAATTGTGAACATTGCCACGGTAAAATAGATTCCTTTCATTCCTATTATTCATTATAATCCATTATGTACGCTATATATATTGCTTCTTTTTTTTTTATCCATTATTTGTAAAGTCACAATGGGTAATCTACTAATCTCCAACACATTATTCCTAAAGTACATTTCATGATATTAACCAAAAGTAAGTCACAACAGACTTTTGGGTCCCAACTTCAGAAATACTGAATTATAAAGGTTTCTGCTTTTTTCTTACTTGTAGGAACACTGAACCCTTTGTCTCATCTTGGTCATGACCAGACAGCTGTCCATCAGTCAAGTGAACAGGTAGGCCTAATACTGTTTGGGTTTGGCACACACACACACACACACACACACACACACACACACACACACACACACACACAAAGTCTAGCTCGTCAGTCAGTGTGCTTCAGTAACTCTGGTACGACCCCTGAATGCTGTCCTTAAAAAACACTGAACCAATAACTGTTACGAGGACGTTGTTTCTGGCTAGCTTCGCCATGCTGACAGTTAGGATGGAGATGACAAATTGTGTGCATGTGCAAATGTATTCCCTCCTCTACATTTGTCAGACCACAGATCCAGACTCCACCTATCAGAGTCTACAAATAGCCACTATGGGTCAGGATACATATGATGTCCTGGCACAATCTATGGATGACGTCATGACCCAAACATCTAGAGTACAGCCTCATAAGTATGAACTCATGATCACCATTGTATTGATTGTTGTGTTGGTTCAATTATGCCTCTCTTTCTGCACCTACTGTCCTACTGCTTGTGCTCTCATCTCCTTCTAGGAAGAGACGGCAGCTTGGAGGTGCACACACCACAGGTCCAGACTCCACCTATCAGAGTCTACAAATAGCCACTAGGGGTCAGGATACATATGATGTCCTGGCACAATCTGCAGTACAACCTCATACGTATGAACTCATAATTACCTCTTCATTGATTGGTTCTATTTGGCTCCTACTGTTACTCACTACATGCTCTCGTCTCCTTTCAGGAAGAGACAGCAGCGTGGAGGCCGTTAGTGGGAGGAGCTTCACCTGGTCGGCTACTCTGGAGAGACTAATTAGTCTGTTTCTGTTTCTGTCTCTGTCCCAGGTGTGCTCCTGGCTTTGTTTGATTTACCCTTAACCCTGCAACTTGCAAGACCCGGATATATTTCTAGTTGCAAAAAGGAGATTTCAACCTTACTACTACTTTGTACTCCTAGTACTTTGCAGAGGAAAATATGTTTAAACATTTTGCACATTTTATGCACATTTATAATAATTATTAAAATAATAATAAATTAATAATTTACATTTGGGGGATATCTTTCACAATAATAAATAAGTACATGTTCTAGACATTCTAATGATCACAAAAATATATATTACAGGCTTTTGTCAGGGTTAAACCGTAAAGGTTAAAAATTGTCCAGAGATTTTGAAGATGTGTGAATTTCTGCCTCTGTGGGGGTATATTTATATGCAAATATCATGACCAATGGCATTGTAAGACTAAACAATGAACATCAATGATGTTTAGGTGAAAAAATAACTGGTCTTTATTTTCCATTCACATGCACTCCCTGGATACTAGGTTTCAGGGTAGTCTTTATTGTAGTCTTTATTGTACAGGCAGGTACAAAGGCAGTAGCCTGGCTAATAAGCCAGTCGTGTGGTATTTGCTTAGAGTAGGCCTATATATTTTTTTGCCAATGGCTGATTCGGTCTGGCTTATTAGCCAGGCTACAAAGGCAGGTATTTTGTTACAGGCAGGTAGCCTACGTAAGAGATAGATTTTCCTTCCGTTCAGATGTTGTAGCTACATTGGTGACCTCGGTACCCAGGCTTTTATTTTTGTTTCGGCTCAAAGCTACTATAGCCTTATCACTGATTTATGTTGTTTTTGTTAAATTTTCTTTTTCATTTACTTTATAAATAGTTTGATTCAATAAACCGTTTTAACTGACAACCTGTTTATTGTCTGAAGTTCATCACAGCTTGTTTGGTTGGCCTGGCACGCACGCACGCACACACACACACACACACACACACAGGCCGGGGGCACACCTTAGCGCACAGCCGCGGACAGAGGAAGCTGACGCCCAACGTCATTCCAGCTTTTTAGACAGCTGGTGGATGGAAAAGAAGCTCCACCTCTGCGGCTGACTGACGCGACGGACAGATTCCCAGAAACACTCTCCTCCGCGTCAGTCAGCCGCGGGGGTGGAGCTTCTTTTCCATCCACCAGCTGTCTACAAAGCCGGAATGACGTCGGTCGCCAGCTTCCTCTGTCCGCGGCTGTGCGCTAAGGTGTGCCTGCACTGACACACACACACACACACACACACACACAAATTACGTTTGATAGGAACAATATTGGATTTACACCAATGCCAACCTACTGTTTACCCCCTGCAGGGATTCTCAAACATCTTCATGTAATTGATGGACCTCCATAAGAGAAGGTCTTAGTTGTTAGATTAGATTACTACAGAATTGTATTGTCCCAACGTCTCTATAGTGTGTGGGTGCACATTGTTTTTGTATGAACAGATGAATACACACAAACTCACATTCATGCACAAACCTTTAATCAAGAGCATGTATACTGTATACATGCACAAATACAGGCACACATGCACACATGTAGACACACACGTGTGTGCTTGCATGCATGTGTGCACACTCATGTACACACGCACACACGCACACACACACACACACACACACACACACACACACACACACACACACACACACACACACACACACACACACACACACACACACACACACACACACACACACACACACACACACACACATACACACCAGCAAACCACACGATACAGGGGAAGCTGAGATAAAAGGTGTGAATTTACGGGGGTGATTTTCTCAGATTCTTTCTCAAGCACTGGCTTTGTTAGCAGTGAGAGGCAGAGTAGAGTAGTTTTCATTTATTTTATTTTATTTCATTGTGCATAGTAGTAGTAGCTAATGAAAAATGCACTATAAATATCCATGAAATACTTTAAACTGAGTGAAGCAAAAATAGTAGTTACACTTTGTATATATTTTTATTCTCTTGTTAGTGATGTAGGTCTACTGTAGATAGGTATACACAATACTTTTATGAAACTGTACATTTTTAGCAAATTCCCACAGCTCACTTCAAGTAAGGCGCTAACTGTTAAGTTGAAACTGTTCAAAACTTAAGATGGGGTCTTTTCCTGTCCTGCCCTGGAAACCAAAATGAAACATGTCAGCTACACTGACTAAAATTAGTCCATTTTAGGCCTCTCAAAATGCATGCGAGCTGTCCTTTCACATCCTGTTGATACCAACATTCAGCATAAACAACCTTGGTGGTCTGTCAAAGCTACCTATACATCTGTGAGCTGCTATGTGGCTTTTCTTCCTTGTCAAGACATATGGAAACAATACCACATATTGTACTGCAAGAAGACAAAAGAACACACAGTATTACATACAGGAGTAGGGTCAACTAAAATGTATATGCCTTTCCTGAAGAAAAAAGAAAGAAAGAAAAAGAAAGAAATGATAAGGGCCCGAGCTTTGGAATAGTGTGAAGCACTATTGAAATCCAATGAATTATAAATATTATTTGTTTCACAAAAAAATAATTTAAACCCTAGAACACTAAACACGGGAGATTTTCACCCGGGCGATTATATTTTTGCAATTTTCTGATGTCTGAGGTGGGTGGGTCTTTCAGTACCTTCATGATGCTCAGTGACATATAGAGGTAGGTTTGTTTCCCTGCCCACATCCCTATTTCTTTCTACAGGCAGGTGTTCGGGTGAATTTCACCCATGTTTAGTGATAGTGTACTTGATAATGTACTTCTTTAATTTTGTTAATGTTTTTTTATTCACTGGACCAATCTCACATGTCACATGACTATGCACGTTCACCATGATAGTGTGCGTGCGTGCATGTGTGTGCGTGCGTGGTGTGGGTGTGTGACTGTATACAGTATGTACAGTAGGGCTGCACAATATCCTAATATAAAAGCAGCACGTCTCTGTGTGTACATGTATACGTACGTCTGTAATCCACATAACTAAAGAACCGTTAACGTCTCTGTGTGTACATGTATACGTACGTCTGTAATCCACATAACTAAAGAACCGTTAACGTCTCTGTGTGTACATGTATACGTATGTCTGTCGGATCGCTGGTTGTCCAGAACCAGCATAAAATCCTCTGCCCGGGCTCTGGACAGGGCCTGTTCTGACATCATAATTATGTTATGACATCTGCATATACTCCATAGTTGGGCATGCCTGACAAATAACTCCATATATGGCCACGCCTCCAAATACCCATAGACATCAAATTTAATTGTTAGCCCCTCCTATACAATTTACAATTTACAATTTAGGCATTTAGCAGACGCTCTTAATCCAGAGCGACTATGTACAGCTTTTGTCCTCACATGTCTCAATATTTGCCATTGACAATGGAAGGAGAAATGAGGTCAAACGTCTGCCAAATATGACGTAAATTTGTGGCAACACGAACATTAAATGCCATTGACAATGAAGGGAAAATGTACGTCATATGTAGACGAGCAAATCGGCTAACCAATCACATAAATTCAGTTGTTCATGAGATTATGTATGATGATGTATAATGATAAGAGCGCCCCTCACTTCACACGGTGATATTTAGAAAAATCTTTTAAAATAGTTCAACTAGCCAATCTACATCGACACGCTGTGAGCTTGTAGATCGGCTATTTGAACAATATTAAAAGATTTTTCTAAATAGTAAAAATGGCAAACAGGTTTAGGGATAAGGGATAAGGGATAAGGGGTAAGGGGTGGCAAGATATAGCCTATAGTCTTGGCCTGGGCTGTGGCTTGGCGGTCCAGGCACCTTGGCTGGTGATCCAGTCTGGCAGTGTGCTGTGAGATCGACTCCCGTTCCCGGTGGCCTTTGCTGCATGTCACCTCCCCATCTCTCTCCCAGCCTACTGTCTATCCCTCCATACAAATATAAAAGAAAACGCCGAAAAAGGAAAGAAAAAAAGAAAAGAAAAAAAAAGACTCTCAAAGAATGTGTTGGTACCTTCACCATTGTGTGCCAAACGATTACAGTAACAGCACCAAAATGGTTTCCTGGAGCTGACCTGTGCTGACATTCCATAATTATGTTGATCTGACCTCATCAAACCCTCAAATGAACCAAGTTGGTACAACACATGGATAGCCATACATGGAGAAGACTGGATCATCACCTAGATCTTCATTTACGGAGACGGCCAGCAACAGTCTTTGTATTGAGTTTGTGCTTGAAATGCACAACAGCGTGCAGGAGCAGCTGAGTTATACAAATTGCATAACTGGGTGGGCCATGCATTTCCAATTTGCATCATTAACGAGTAGGCCGGTGCCCAACAGGCACTGCAACTGTAACATTCCGGCAGTTTCTAAATAGTGGGGACCCATACTCAACATTTCTAGCATAAAACGTTAGGGTACTCAAAATGCCCGTGTTCACATTGGGCTCTATGGGCTGGCAAGTAGACTACAACTCACAACCCTCCACTGACAAAACGGTCCCGGGGACACCGAACCGGGTCATAGCCCGGGGCACCAATATAGGGGTTAATTCGGCCCTGATCCTCCCATACAAAACACAGACGAGACAACTGTTCTGCATAGGTGGTTTCCATGTAAATCTCTGTAGAAGTTGTTGTATTAAATAGAGATTTCACAAAATACCTTTAGTTTATGTGTAGGTTTCCTTCAAAACCTAGCTGCAGAACATTATTTGATGTGCTCCCATGAAGGACAGAAAATTCTAGAATTTTGCTGTTCTAGGCGCTAGGGGTGACGTAGGAAACCACGCCCATCGCGTATATATATGCGGGCGTACATTTTCCACTTAGTAAACCTTGATCATCAGACTAAACCTTTCATTTGAGGCAGCTTTCCGTCAAAACACAATGACTGACAAATTGTTTGTTCTGCTTCTTCTTAGAACAGTGTGTAAGTATATCTTCTATTTTGCTCTATACTGTAAGACCCATATTTAGATCAAAATATTAAACTTAACTGAACTGCATTTTATGTATTATTCAAAGGCTCATTATGTTTTAAGATTTTCATTTCATTGATTTATTTTTCAACTTTATTTTTTGCATGTATTTTTAAACCGATAATTCTCTTTTTTCCCCTCTATTTTGTATTTGCTGTGTCTCGGGACAACCATTGTTCTGCTGCATGATCTTCAGTCACGACACAGATTCCCCAGCAGATCTCTTTGAGAATTGTCAAAATCAGTGAAACCATCACCTTACAATGCCTGAGAATGGATGGAGGAACTCGTGTTATTTACTGGTATAAGCAATGTCTGGGACATATGCCCCAACAAATTTCTGTTTCAATATATGGCAAAACAGACATTCATGGACAGTTTGACAACGCACGCTTCATTGTGAAGGAAAGCAATGCTCAAAACAATCTAACAATCAGACATGTCAATAAAGATGATGAAGCAACATACTTCTGTGGAAAAGGATCTTTTTCTATGGAATTTGACAACGGCACATATTTGGTTGTAAATGGTACAGTATGTCCCCTTCAGTCTCTATAGGCCTATCGGTCTTCTTCTTCTTTTACCACTTATATGCCTTAAATTGTACTGTTGACATAATGAACAATGATTACATAGGCCTATTGTGTCTTGTCAGTCAAAGTTATTGTATATTATTCTATTGCATGCACAGAGTCTCACCACGAGAGGTCGATCCACCAGACCTTGGTCCCACTCGGAGACAGGGTGACCCTCAAGTGCTGGATTATGTCTGGGAGTAGAGAAGACGGTGCCCAGTGTATTGGAGGACAATCAGGACACAATGTGTTCTGGTTCCGAAATGAGTCCCATCCTGGCATGGTTTCATCTCACTGGGACAGGAGTAGAGGATGTGAAACCCAGGCTGGTTCTGCTCCACAGAGATGTGTCTACAGCCTCTACAAGGACAGTGTCCTCTCCTCTGATGCTGGGATGTACTACTGTGCTGTGGCTGCATGTGGAGAGATACTCTTTGGCAAAGGAGTTAAGCTGGAAATAGGTAGGATATGCATTTGTTTTCTAAACTAATTAAACATTAAACTAAACTATAACTAAAATGAAGGGGGGGGGGAAGAAAAACAATATCAAAGTGCAACAAAAGGAGAAACATGTATTCAGCTGAAGGGAATTCAAAAACATGATACAAACACTGACATTACGGTATAGGTTCTGCATTTAAATAATCCACCATATGAAGAGATTTGATTTCTCACTTTTTTGTATTTGCTGTGTCTGGGGACTACCATTGTTCTCTCTTCTTCAGCCTTGATTCAGGTTCCCCAGCAAATCCCATTGAGAATTGTCAAAATCCATGAAACCATTACTTTTCGATGTCCACGAAATGACGATGGGGGTTTTCTTTACTGGTATAAGCAAAGGCTGGGGCATACGTTCCAACAGATTTCTATGACAGACTTTGAAATAACAGAACTACAGGCACAGTTTAACAACTCACGTTTCATTGTGACAACAAGCATGGCCGATTCCATTCTAACCATCAAAAACATCAACAAAGACGATGAAGCTACATACTTCTGTGGCGTAGGATCTCAACTTGCTATTAAATATGGCAACGGATCATATTTGGTTGTAAACGGTACAGTATGTCGCATAATCTCACATTCAGTCTCTATGTATTCTTCTGACACCTTTACACTGAATTGTACTGTTGACATATGAACATATTCATTGCTGTGGTTACATAAATGAACTGTAGTGTACATAGGTCTATTGAATCTTGTCCATTAATGTAAAAGCTCTAATGTATTGTATTCCATTCTATTCTATTAACAGAGTCAGACCATGAGAGGTCCATCACCCAGACTTTGCTACCGGTGTCTGAGTCAGTCCCGCTCGGAGGCCGGGTGACCCTCCAGTGCTGGGTTGTCTCTGGGAGTAGAGGGGATGATGCCCAGTGTACTGGAGGACACAATGTGTTCTGGTTCCGAAATGAGTCCCATCCTGGCATGGTTTCATCTCACTGGGACAGGAGTAGAGGATGTGAAACCCAGGCTGGTTCTGCTCAACAGAGATGTGTCTACAGCCTCTACAAGGACAGTGTCCTCTCCTCTGATGCTGGGATGTACTACTGTGCTGTGGCTGCATGTGGAGAGATACTCTTTGGCAAAGGAGTGAAGCTGGAAATAAGTAGGATATGCATTTGTTTTCAGGCTAAAGGCTATTAAAATAAACTATAACTAAAATGAAAAAAAAAAAATATATATATATATATATATACAAATTGTAATATTCAAATTGTATGTCTCTACCTGATCTTTTTTTATATATAAAAGCAAAAGGCACATCTATAAATAAACAATATCAAAGTGCAACAAAAGGAGAAACATGTATTCAGCTGAAGGGAATTCAAAAGCATGATACAAACACTGACATTACGGTATAGGTTCTGCATTTAAATAATTCACCATATGAAGAGATTTAAATTTGTAGTTCCAGGCTTGAAAGTTAAACGTACTGAAAGTTGAAAGTATTGTTAATTTGTTTCATAAGAGAATCTACAACCGTTAACAGTTTTTTTTTTTTTTCTTTTTTTTTTTTGATATTTTTTTGCGGCTTACGCCTTTTATTGATTTTTGAAGGGACAGACAGTAGGCTGACAGGAAACGGGAGAGAGATGGGGGGATGACATGCAGTAAAGGCCGTGTCGGGTCCGGGAGTCGAACCCGCGGCACACTGCGACTGGATTACCAGTCCGGTGCCCAGACCGTTACGCTACGGCCTGGGCCAGCCGTTAACAGTTTTGATAGATTGTTTTCTCTCTGATTCCAGGTCAGAAGTTGGATCCTCATGTCATTGTCCTGGTCGTATTGGTGTTACTACTGGCATGCTCTGTGATCGCGATTGTTGTTCTTATTTACACCAGAACTCAAAAAAAAAATTGTGAACATTGCCACGGTAAAATAGATTCCTTTCATTCCTATTATTCATTATAAACCATTATGTATATATATATATATATATATATATTGCTTCTTTTTTTGTATCCATTATTTGTAATGTCATAACGGGTAATCTCCAACCAACACATTATTCCTAAAGTATATTTCACCAAATAGGCTATATATAGATATTAACCAAAAGTAAGTCGCAACAGACTTTTGGGTCCCAACTTCAGAAACACTGAATTAGAAAGGTTTCTGCTTTTTTCTTACTTGTAGGAACACTGAACCCTTTGTCTCATCTTGGTCATGACCAGACAGCTGTCCATCAGTCAAGTGAACAGGTAGGCCTAATGATTTTTCTGTTTGTCAATAGTCAGGCAGGAAATTGACATGATAGTTCAGTTGGTGATCCAAGCATGAAATTCGGCACAGATGACCTTCATAACACCCTACTGTAATTGATAATCAACCTGGGGCCACGCAGAATTCCAACATTTTCAAGATTGCCGCCAGATTAAACAATAGCTCCACCTCGTTCCCCTTTCCCATATGTGTATGTGTGTGTGTGTGTGTGTGTGTGTGTATATATATATATATAATTTGTGTGCAAAATGGAATGAGGTGTGATCGGGGCTGGGGTAAAATACGACTATAGCCTGTCTTCCCACCCGGTCTCGTCTCTTGCCGTTCGGCACTGTAACCCCAGCTGGGGGTTGACGCACGGCCAAAAACACGCACTCCTCATTCCACTTTTCCCACATGAACTGGTTTCCTACATGAACTGAACACACTCACACTATATATAACCTAACCTATATAAACACCGACTGCCTGCTTACCAATCCGGTTTTTTATCGATACATTTACACTTACAGTAATCTTTGTCAGGTCTCATAATTGGTTTCATCAATGCACTGGTGGGATGGTTGTCTTACGACAGCCCACCCAGTAGTTCAGAAAACTGGCCTACAATGATACCGACGCAGTCAAAGGTTTCATAGTTGTTGTTTATTATATGTTCTTCTCCCTGACTGCGAGTACTCACTACTCAGGCATCGTGTAGGCCAGGGTTATGGTCAGTCAAGAATCAATACCGTTGTATCCGTCTTTATTCATTCAAATGGAATGATTTAATCACGACTCTGACACGACTAAAGTGATTTTGTTCTCTGGTATACATTTTTTATTCCCCCAGGATGGTGATGAAGCTGTTAAAGAAGTGCACTATGCAGCATTGGACTTCCCTGCGAGGAAAGCTAAAGGAAAGAAAAAAATTAAGAAGGGAGAATTGAACTCTGAGTGTATATACTCTGGTGTGAGATTAGACTGGCAGTGTAGCACTTCAAAATGGTCAGATATCACACCTAACATTACCAGTAGTCTAGATTAGATTACATGACTTTACAACAACAACACCTCTGTGTGTATTTTTATGCTCATGTCCTGGTTTCTCCTCCCTATTGGCCCAACGCCTTATTCAGTTCAATTGGAAATCAGCTATTCCCCCATCACATCGACGCTGGGTCGGCGATGTGATGGCACACCTAAAACTTGAGAAGCTCAAATATTCCACCAGGGGCTCCGCCCAGAAATTCTATAAGGTTTAGCAGCCATTTTTTGACTATTTTAAACAAAAAGTCCCGGCTGAGGATGTTCAGGTATAGGACAGCTGTCTAATAGTTTATTTATTCTTGTATAGCAAGTGACGATCTGTTTGAGAACATTGTAATGTGATGCAATATGATATAACCTTATTACCTTTATATTTTTATTTTACTTTATTTTATTGTGTCTGTTTTGGTCCTGTATTTCAGTCTTTTTTAATTTACTTATTTTTCTCAAGGCATTCTTAATGTATTGTATGCTTATGTGTAGTCTAGTGGTGTATGTTGGTATGTCTTGTTGTGTGTAGAAAAACCAATAAAAACAATTTAATAATAATAATGTCCTGGTGTCATTATTAAATAGCCAAGTTCAAGCTCCAGGCAACGCTTGGATTGAAACAAAGATATTTATTGATATTTATATTTTGGCATCAAAGTGCTGTCTCAATTCATTAATTGCCTGTATGCATGAAAATATGTATAATGAATAATATGCCAAATAGATAATACAGGGAATTAAATAGCAAGAACTATTATATCTATCTTAAAAACTGTTTTAATTGCATTTAATTGTTCCTTTTGCACTTTGTCTTACACTTTATGTAAAGCACTTTGAATTGCCTTGTTGAAATGTGCTGTACAAACAACAATTGCCTAAGAGCAATTTTTTTCAAAACAAAGGTTTCCGACAGTGTGTGCATGGGTCCTTTTCTTTGTTTTTCAAAGATACACATTTATTATACACTTTTTTTCTACGCACCTGTCACCAACCTTTTGAGGTGTGCACCGAAAAACAAATGCAAAACAAGACATTGCACTACAGGATATAATTTGAAAAACATGTTACTTCCCTATGTTAGTTGGCCTGCGTGTTCTTTTGTCTTCTTGTGTGAGAGCTACAATATGTGGTATAGTTTCCATGTCAATGCTTTGCAGGAAACAAGAAAGCCACATACCAGCAGCTCTCAGAATTACGTAGTTTGACAGTTTGACAGACCACCAAGACTACTAATGCTGGTGTGAACAGGATATGTAGCTCTGTGCATTTTTAGAGGCATAGCATGGGCTAATTTTAGTCAAGTGTGGTTAGTGCCTTACTTGAAGCCGGCTGTGAGATTTTGCAAGTAGCCTACAATACAATATTCATAAAAGGATTGTAGATCTCTCACAAGATGGTAACAATAAGTATTGCTACCCTCTTGTGAGTGATGTACCATACAGAATATTTTTTGCGAGTACATTGTTACACTGTTTAAAGTATTTTATGGATATTTACATTTAGTATAGTTTTTTCATGGACTATGCACGATGAAATGAATTAATTCAAACTGATGGAGTTTGAGGAAGAGATAAATGGCCCCCCTGTGTGTGTGTGCGTGCGTGCGAGTATGAGAACCTATCCTTTCTTACATGTGCATGGTTGTGTGCATAACTGTCTCCTCCTTTCACCGTAGGTGACTGAAGAAGTTTGATATGAGGCCCCAAGGTCCTACAGGTCTTCTACAGAGGCCCCATAACTGTACTGCCCTCAACCGCAAAGCAAAGCAGAGGGTCATGCAGACAGCATGTGTGAGCTTAAACACCGTCCAGGAATTAGCCTTCTACAGCCAGTGATTCTCAAAAATGTTCATGTCAAGGACCCCCACAATTATATGTATTTGTTTGCAGACCCCCATCTCAAAAATATTGTGTTGCGGGGACCTCTAGAAGATAATGTTTACGATTTATTAAAATGAGTTCATAGCTATATAACGCTATATAATGTTTTACAGTACAAGTCACACATAGGCAGCATTGTTCATACAGTAGGTCACGTTCTATTCAACTGGTATAACAGCTCAAGGCGGTACATTTCAAAATGTTAGCCTTTCTTTCATTGTCAATATCAAACGATATTTGTATAGTATTACTGCAATTGTTAACATTTCAGTTTTGTGCGCATGAACAACCGTTCTCTGTGATGGTGTCAATTTGAGCTGCTGTTTTGACAGTTGTGTGTACGGAATTTAATACAATATATAAATGTTTTAATACATTCGAAAGTCCAAAGTTGCACCTTGCTTATAAAATGGTCTAACCTCCAAATCTCTTATTTAGGCCTACTTTGGCTAATGTTGTAATGTTGACTGCTACTTAACAGTCCTGACAGAAACATCAAGTCACAGTATTTTTGGTGTATCATACTGCCTCCATGTGGACAGAATAGGGCATTACATCATAAAAATAAGACATCTAGGCCCCAGGCGGATCCCGACAGCCTTTGCCGCGTGTCTTCCCCCGATCTCTCTCCCCATTTCCTGTCAGACTACTTTCATCCTATCAATAAAGGCAGAAAAAGCCAAAACAATATCTTTAGAAAAAATTAAATAAAAGGACATGTATGCAGGTGGAGTGCTGTCTCTGGCACAGTTTTTCCTTTCTATCGTTAGAAAGTAGTTTCACTCTTTCACTCTACAAACGGTGGGTGTTTATTTATTTTGGGGAGGTTAGGCCGAGGGTTTGAGTACCGTATGAAGATTGTAGTGTAGGTCCTCCTGAGCTTGGACGGTGTTTCTAGGGAGAGACTGGGCGGGGGAACCTCCACCTGAGAATGGCCCCGTCAGCACTGGTGGTGACCAGCGTGCGGTTGTTGGTGCAGATCTTGACACTGGTGATGCTGCCGCTGTGGCCGACGCCCACATGGGTCACCTCGCCATCCATGTAGTTCCACATCTTCACCAGCTGGTCGTCTCCACCTGGACGTGACGGACGTAGAGGAGACAAGAACCATTACAAAGGGTGCCGTGCAGCAGTTACTCAAACATCACTGATCTAGAATCTGAACCGTGTGCTCCTTATTTTTAGTTGTCTCTGATCTTACTATTGGTTGATAGTAATTAATTGGCTATGATTGACTTAGACCATTTTTGGCCCTGGGTAGGTTTTAGGTTTATTTATTTAGCATGTGGTACAAAAAATAGACAATAACATATCAAAGAAACAAAAATACAATGCAAGGAAAGGAAGAAGCCAGAAGGCTTATATGGAATCCTTTCCTGAAGGAAGAGGTCATTGGTTTAAAAGATTAAAAGTTCATAAAGAACAGTACATAAATTGGCAAAGGGGGGCAGCTGTGCAGTAAAGAAATAAAAACACAGACAGAGTTATAAGAAATAAACAATACAACAACAAACACACAAAAGAAAATATAACGCATCAAAGTAAAACATGTAATCTACAGAGAGGAAAAAATAAGATATTTCTTTAGATGTTTTTTGAATATTGGCAAGGATAATGAGGATTTAAGTGAATCATCTAGGGAGTTCCATAGATGAGGGCCTCTAAATTTGATGAAAGATTGATGTTTGGATGTGCGACAATAGGGTAATTCAAAATGATCTCTTTGCCTTGTGGGGTAGGAGTGAATGTCAGAAGTAACACGGAAGAAATTGTGAAAAGAAGACGGAATGTCTTGTATGCATTTTTTGAATTTAAACATAAATAAACAGGTCTGAAAAACGTTTACTTTGTCAATGGGTAATAGTGAGTATTTAATAAAGAGCGGGGCAGACGGCTCATACCGATTTGAAAGTGAAATCATTCTCAGAAACCTTTTTTGAATGATCAGTAATTTAGTGAGATGTGATGAATATGTAGCAGCCCAGACAATATTACAGTAATTAATATGAGGGAAAATTAAGCTATAATAGAGTGTTAAATGACATGAAGGAAGAACAAAAGGGCAGATTTTTCTCAATATACCAAGCATCTTCATAGACTTCATACATACAGCATCAATATGTTGTTTCCAATTTAAAAGTTCGTCTATAATGACACCCAAGAATTTAGTATGTACTGGGTAGCCACGGCCAACAGTGGTGTAGGTCTGCGCTCCAAGGAGCATACTTTTGTAGTTTCATATGTTTTTAATGCAATCACGTTTTGAGTGAGTGAGTGAGAATGTTAATTATTAGTATTGTGTAACTTCAACAAGAACAATTGACGATGTTATTATTTGCCATACCAGACAAAATGCTGCCCATCTTGCAGTGAGATGTGCATTCCATTGATGGCTCCAGACTGTGAGCCCTCAAGCTCTCTGATGGCCGAGCCATCATACACCTCCCAGTAACCAATCTGAGCAGAGACAAATGACAAACATACTACATTAAAACTACAAATCCGATGGAAAAACTAACATTCATACTTAGACTGCAAGAGGATAAATTCTATAAAAAGTGGGAAAAGTGGAATCTCTTCTCTCAGCCTAGCGATATTGCAATAGGATTTCATTGAATGTTTTTTGGAATATGAAAAATGCAGCCTTTTTTCTTTTTCTTTTACTTTGTGTCCTTTTCTTTTTCTTTCTGTAGTCTTTTTAGTTTTTTTCTTGTCTGTTCTAACTTCAATAAAAATTAAGTGAAAAAAAACCTACAAATCCTGTCAGTAAATTCAATTAAATTACTAGTGTTTTGTAACCACTGCTATATGTTATGTGTCTTAACCACAAGGCCATTGGCACACAATCTTAACCAACAGCGAATGAGTAATTGATCAAATAAAGACTTTATATAATTAAGAGTTACCCTCTCTCAGAATTAAGAGCACAATAATCACCAATACAGTTGTGAACATACCAAAGCTTTAAGCAATGATGCCTCCGTATTATTATGCTGTTGTTCTATTTTTTCCTAATTGGTTTCTATTCAGGTGAGTTTCTGTCATTCATCTGTATCCCTAAACCAAAACATTATTGCATTCAGTATGCTTATTATGCCTCTATATGCAAATGAGCAGGCCTATGGTCAGAGACTCTGTCATCTTGTCATGTACACAGTTTTCTGCTCTGAATGACAGTTACTGTCCCTGGAGGTTTTGCAGTTGACGACACAACGGAGCCTCTCAAAATGAAATTATTGGTTGAAGTTAATTATTGCGCAGGCAGAAAGTCATCACAATACCATGCATCAGGCAAGTTCCTTTTCTTGTAAAAGACTAAACTAATTACAGCTACAACCCTGAAATGAGTGGACAATAAGGATCATTGCTATTTTTGGGGGAGTAAACATTTATGGAACATTTTAGGAAAGATGTCGCTTAGTGAAATGCCCAATATAGGGTTAATGTGGAGACCTCTCACCGTCACAGCTTCTCGCCAGGGCTCGGTGTGATCAAGCAGTTTCAAAAGCCCTGACATCTCTCTAGAATAGATTATATCTGGTTCTGAATCGTACCTTCCTGTCTGTGCCGCTGGTGGCGATCTGGAATTCTTCTGGGTGGTAGCACACACATCTGAATAGCGTGTTGGCCAGCACCATCTGATTCCTCACAAACCGCCTGTGGTAGTAAGAGACACAGGGAACAGAGAAGCAGAGTAGACAACAAGAGTTATTATTATAGTAGGAAGAAGTTGTGCATGTGGGCAAAACGCATAGCCAAAAGACAGTATAAATCATAGAAAATCACATAAAACATTGACACATAAATGTGCACTGCTTAAAAAAAGGGGGAAAAAAAGAAATGTGCACTGCTTTTGGACATTCGGGCTACAAAAAATACATATTATTGGAAGTCGATGTTATTATATTTATGGTTGCATTTGCATTCAGAAAATGGTGCGTGCGTGTGCGCACGTGCGTGCGTGCGTGTATGCACACTGAGGTACACTTCCAAGTGCATACGTGCCGTGTGTGCATTTGGATACTCACACTAAGTCCCAAATGATGCAGGCGCCGTCAGAGCTGGCCGTGACGCACTCTGTGTCGTCGCTCTTGATCTTGATGGAGTTGACGGCAGCCTTGTGCTCCTTCATGGTCTCCTGCAGCCGATGGCGGCCCTGCAGGAGCTCCCACACGCGCACCTGCAGCATGAAGGAACTTTTTCATTTGCATGATAATAAATGTATGCCTATATTTCGCAATTTCTGCACTGATCAAATTCCAACATGGAATAAATGTTTATTCTTCTACTCAAAGCATAGCATATGTGTGCATTAAATATTGTCATATTAATTTAGAATGTTTTATTTTCCCTTGATTATATTTTGTAATATATTTCTTTATGTGGAGAATTGCTACTCATAAGAAGAAGCTTTTTTGAAATGTGTATTTTTGTTGTGGTTAAGTGGCTCAGTAGTTAAGTGGTTAATGATATGACTTTATCGTTAACACAGTCCATCATAACAGTAAAATCTAGATGAAAACTAGTAGTGATTCCGTTCAAACAGGTCTTATTCACATTTAGTCCCTCAACCGCACAAGTGGTCAGGAATAATTAGAACAGTTTATTACACCGTTTTGTTGAGATTCTGATGGGCAACACTGGATGTCAATGTACAGGCAGCTTGGGCTGAAACAACCAAATATGGAGATGCGTGACTTCATATACTTTGTGCCTATTTCAGATGCGCAATAACACGGGTAAAAACCAAAATGGGGACAATGGTAAATGGTAAATGGTGCATTTATATAGCGCCTTTATCCAAGGCGCTTTACAGAGATTGTGCATTACATTCACCCATTCACACACACATTCATACACCGATGGCAGCGGAAACCATGCAAGGCACCAACTAGCACATCGGGAGCAATTAGGGGTTCAGTGTCTTGCTCAAGGACACTTCGACAGTAACTCTGGGGGAGCCCGGGTTCGAACTGGCAACCTTACGGTTCCCATCCAGGCACTCTACCCCTGAGCCACCGCCGCCCATTATGGACAATGGAGGAAGTGCAGTAACTTGAAGACATGAAGACGTTGTCACTGGAACACTGAGTCTAAGTCCCATATCATGGCGAATAAAAACGAGGGATCTCGAAGTGGTGAACATTATGAAGCCATGACACCCTGCTACTGACCTGTCCCTCTCCCCCACCGCTGATGATCCTCCTGCAGTCACTGGTGGCTGCGATGGAAGTCACACCCATGCTGTGTGCGTTGTGGATGACTAGCATGACCCGGCCACTCTCCGGAGCAAACACCCTGATGTTGCCGTCGTTCCACGCTAAGGGGCGTACACAGAGACAGTCAGGTCCCTCGTTATGGATTGGAGATTTTGTGTTGCTTTGTCAACTACGCTTTTGTTCCTCAAGCACTGAAAAGGTATATTGGCATTTGGCATCATAGGGTTTTGTATCTCGGTCAATGGTTATTGACAAATACAAAAATACATGATCTAAACTATGTGAATAGATAAACTAAAGAAGAGAATAGACTTCTCTGTCTATAGGATGTTCTGGTGCTTCTGGGGACAATAGAACATCTGAACACATTATTCTGCAAATGAGGTACCAACACTGGCAGTGGAGGTCGACATCAAAACAGTGTGACCAATACTTTAAAAAAGTATTGTGGTGTTATAATAATCTGTTCTGAAGTGATATGCATTTTTGTGACAGGTCTGTCCAATTTTGGCCAATTGGCATGAAAGGTTAATCCCGTTCATAATTGCTCAATTCTACAAACACACAGATAGACGGACCAACATACAAACAAAGGGACAGAAAAATGGACAGGGGCGAACCTCCTTGAGAGGAGATGAGTGACAGAGAATTTGGAAGGGGACTGTCTCACCACTGACTATGCTGGTTCCGTCCCTCATGCTGTGCAGGGCATTACATGTCATGTTGGGCACGGTGATGCGTAGCAGCTCCTTGTAACTGCTTGTGTGCCACACCCGGATGTCTTCGTGGGAACAAGTGGCAAACATCTCTGACGTTCCACTGGAAGACAAGCTCAATTTGAAACCTGGATTGACAAGAACATGAGTACACTGCCCCCTAGTGAAGAAAGTTGAATACTGGACTAATGTAGACAGTTGTTCTCAACTGTCAGGTCATGTCCCCGCAACCTCCCACATGGTGGTCCCAGTTCTAATTGGATTACTTGTGTGCGTGTGTATGTGTGTGTTTGTTGGGGGGGGGGGGGGTCCTGAAATGGTTGAGAAACACTGCTCTACGGTTCAGTCTGCCACTTACAAAAGTATGTCCACGTCCCTGACAGCACTTCTGTGGCTGGACAAGATGAGTTCAGCCTTGAAGTCATCGTATGTGACACGGTAGACCTGAGCAGACTCTGTGCCAATAAACAACTGCTGCCCCTCTCCTCTCACAGCGATGGAGGTCACTGCTCCCTCCAGCTGGACTTGTCTGCCACAGGGTGATGAGAAAAGGAAAGGTGGATTAGTAATGTATTGCAAACAGGGAAGGAAACTATTTTGATTCCACCTGCCTTAACGCACTTAGACCGGAAAATGGGAACCCCTTTGTGTGTTTAATTGTTATACCTTTCAATCTGAGAACCCCTTTTTGTAACATTAGCTGTTGCTATAGGCCTATATAATAGCAACATGAAAAACGTAATCATACTCGGGTCTAAATGCATTAATATCTAGCTTACAAGTCAAAGTCAAACTCCAGCAGCAGTTGGCAGGTGGTTATATAATATACAGTAGGGCCTACATAGTATTATATGGTAGCAAGACCACTCGCCCTTGGCGAATCGCCTAGACCACTCGCCCAGGCGATTCGCCAAAACGTCAAGTCCACTCGGACCAAGCAGAAGGCCATTCGCCCCGGGGCGAGATGCGGGGCGAGTGGTCTCGGACACCCCGCCCCGGAAAGTGAAGTCTTCTCGATCAAAGGGGAAGGCCACTCGCCAAAGATGAAGTCCACTCGCCGAGGCGAGAAGTCCGGTATTCTCCTGGACACTACAGTCGATTATTGAGTATGCGCGTGCACTTCTTCTCTCATCAACTAGGGTTTCCAGTTCCACATCTTCTGAATGTATGTAAATGTTCTAAGAAAATAAACAGGGTTATATATTGATGAGTCAGGCTGTGTTGCAGAAGCAGAAGATGAAAGTGATGAAATATTGTGTCATTCAAAAACTTTCATATTATTTGTCCAGTAAACCTGTAAAATGTACAGGTGCATATTATAGACTATCCTATATTAAAATTGCCTAGTACTCTGTGTGTGTGGGACCATGGATATAATTTATATAAGAAAGGATATGATGAGTACTGCATACTATTACTAAATTCTGCAGGATGTAGGATGAGCTTTTATTTTGATGTTCCAATGAAATGTGTGACCCGGATATAAAATATTTGTGGGCCAACAGCCAATCATTGCGAACCTTTTGTAACGCGCAGTGGCGCACTATGGGCCCACTACACAGTACCAATACTCTATGCACAGTACACATAACGACCACTGCCAGGGAAGCAAACACCAAGTTGTATTAATTTTATTCAAGTCATGCCGTATGCTAACCAGCCAACGGTGAAAATTACAGAATTAACAGACGAGAATGTCAAGTTTATTATTGAGAACACTGACCTGGCGTGAGTATATACCGTGTATTTATTTATTTCGCTCTGAAAGTGCGATCACTGTCCAACTGTTAGCTAACGGCTATCATTAGCACTGCAGCTTACTGAAGAAACATACAGCAACGACTGCGCTTTCAAGACCTTTACTATGATCTTCTGAAACAGAAAATGCACTTGTGTGTAACTTAACTGTAGTCATTTAGCATGTGTCCACATTCCATGCTCTATCTATTGACCATGGTATAGGAGACATAACAGGAAAACATTGATCAAAATAACAAGTATTTACATTCTCTATTGTGTAGACTTCTTGTAAATTAACTTTAGCAGATGTTTAACACAAATGTGAGTGTAAATGAAACGGGTCCATTTTGTTACCAGCTTTCCATCATTTAGCTGGGGACGAATATTGACCCTATAAACAATTTTGTATTATTTAGTAGTATTATGTAAGGTTTTGCCCACTCAAATTGTACCTCGTCAGATAATCCCCACATATCCTGTGAACAGACTTCACTGTAGTAGCTTTTCATAAATTATATTTGTACTTAGGCTGTCTGCTGTCATGAAAGTTTATAGTTAGAGAAATTCAAAGTCCAGCCGTCTGCTGTCCACCCCCCCCCCCCCCCCCCCTTGTTGTCTTGTTACCCTGGGGACCACCTGGAACCCCCTCAAGGACCACTGCATTTGTGGTCCCGGGACCACTGGTTGAAAATCACTGGACTGCAGTGCAGATTAAACTTTTAGGTTATTGAAGGCCAATTGGTCGCAGGTACAATCCTGAGTGTTAATTTACATATTATGAGAGAGTACTAATGTAACTAAATGGACACGTAAGTCGTAAGGTTCCGTTCATTCGTTTTGGTTTATCCTATTGTACAGCAAAGGTAATTTAGCCTGGGTTCCTAGCCTGATTCGCTGCGTTCCGCGGATCTGAAAATGTGAAACGCAGCTAATCAGGCTGGAACCCGGTTTACCACTGTCAACGCAGCTAAATCCATAATATGCTCTTGTGATCTTCAGGGTCACAAATTCCATACGGCGAGTCTTCATGTCAGAGGTTGCCACAATAGGTAAGATTTGCTTCAGTGGAGGAAACTTGTTACATGTCATGATGACTACTTCGTGGCATAACATACATGACTTTCATTTCAGCTATCGACTGGATCCAGATCGATGCCAATTCATCTGTACTTCACGATGAGTTCATTGCCCATAGAGTAGGTAGGTGATATATGCAGAGTGAAATGCCTATTGTACCATGAAAACAGTGTGCAACTCTACTGCACCTTTACTATTTGTGTCCTTGTATGCAACTCCTTTGTGTGGACATAAATAAATAGTGTGTGTGTGTGTGTGTGTGTGTGTGTGTGTGTGTGTGTGTGTGTGTGTGTGTGTGTGTGTGTGTGTGTGTGTGTGTGTGTGTGTGTGTGTGTGTGTGTGTGTGTGTGTGTGTGTGTGTGTGTGTGTGTGTGTGTGTGTGTGTGTGTGTGTGTGTGTGTGTGTGTGTGTGTGTGTGTGTGTGTGTGTGTGTGTGTGTGTAGGCCTTATACCACTGACCAGTGATGACATTGTGGATAAAATGCAATATTCTAGGGTAAGGGTCTAAAAATAATTGTACAACGAATTTGCTGCACAAATTATGATTTTGGACGGTCTTGATATTTATTCTCTCAGTAGCGAACATGCTGTGTCAGCGTCTTACTTTTTTAAAAATCACATCCAGGACTGCACATGTGATGACTTCTGTCCAGAGTGCTCTGTTGAGTTGACCTTGGATGTTCGATGTACAGAGGACCAGACTCGTCACGTCACCTCTCGTGACCTCTTGTCCAACAATCCCAGAGTCATACCTGTGAGTGCTTCTCAGTTGCTGTAACGTCAATAAAGCACGATGAAACGCTCTCATCGCACGGTGAAGGGTTTGTGAACTTGAAGATCTGCAATTATTTATTTTTGCCTATAATGACATGCTCGTAACAGCGATGCCAGATTGAATGTTAAAAGTTAGTTAAAAAAGGCTAAGGTTTTGTTCCCAAACCTTTAGCTTGAGACCGAAAAGAGAAATGTTATGTCTGTACTCAAGCTTGTGTGGTAACACGTTGAGAGCTTCTAGATCTGCTGTTTTCAAGTTGTTTTGAAAAATGTTTTCTGAAATTATTACTTGAAAATCTTTTGAAATAATCGATTTTGTAGGAAACGAACAAAACAAAGGGATGTTTTCTCGTGCCCCAGAAAAATGGGCCCACAACATAATGTTTGGGAATCACTGCAGTGGTTTATGTTGTGTTTCACAGGTGACCTCCAGGAATCGAGACAATGATCCCAATGACTATGTTGAACAGGATGGTAAGCTTAATTCCTTCTCTGTTACACTTTGTTCGCATATTACCAATCAAGTCGTTCCCGGTCTCCAATCGTTTGCTCTTCTATAAGTTCACTGTATGGTTTCATCTGATCTCGCCCTACTACCTCTTTTGTCCTTCCCCTCCCCTCGCTTTGATCTTCTTCACCTCCACAGACATTTTACTGGTCAAGCTTCGTAAGGGTCAGGAACTGCGTCTGAGGGCCTATGCCAAGAAGGGCTTTGGCAAGGAGCATGCCAAGTGGAATCCCACAGCAGGGGTGGCCTTTGAGTATGACCCGGACAATGCACTGAGACACACGGTGTACCCGCGACCTGAGGAGTGGTGCGTTACATCTTTTCTGTTTTTGCCACTTGCCAGTGCATTTTATTGAGGTTTCTTTTTCTGCATTGTAATTTCTTTCTCTTATTTTAATGTTCATTCTGAACTCCTGAATTTTAATTGTTCTAAAATGTCCCTTTAAAATGTGCCGTGGCTGATGTGGCGTAGCATACATTTTATACAGAATGAAGACTATTTGAATAATAATAGAATGCGCATTGCGCAACATGTATTTTGACTGGACTGACACAACTGTGATCCCCAGGCCAAAGAGTGAATACTCTGAGATTGAGGAAGATGATGTGCAGGCCCCCTACGATCCAAATGGAAAACCAGAAAGGTAAGCTGCTCCTCTCCTCCTGGGTATTAGAAGGTTACTCAACATACAGAGTAGAATAATATACTGAGCTTGTCACGATTATGTTGTTCTAAAAACTATTAACAACAACTCCTCATCTTTGACCTTTACCCTGACAGGTTCTACTATAATGTGGAGTCGTGCGGCTCTCTACGACCAGAGACCATTGTAATGTCGGCACTAGCCGTGCTCAAAAAGAAGCTGAGTGACCTACAGACCCAGCTCAGCCATGAGATCCAGAGCGACGTTCTCACCATCAACTGAAGCCATATATTTTACTTGCGCGTAGGTGTTGCTCACCAAAGTTAACCGATCTACAAGTAGTAGATTGGCTATTTTCGATGTGCAAACACCCACGCAAATTATACAGCATAATGGGGCTTTGAGGGCTCTTCCTCTGAGCAAAGGGATGTAATTCAGAAAGCATTCATCTCTAGTTTGAATGCTGATCAACCATCAACGGCCAGATTGCAATTGACAGTGTTCTTTTTTGTTTGTTTGGTCATGTTTAAGTGTTAGCAGATATGGCATGTGATTGAAGTGAGTGTGTTTGAAATAAACATTCTTCTAAACATGCTACAAAATGATGATTTGGAAAAAAAAAACTGTTCATTTACCGGTAATGTGTCCTTTGTTAGGTTGTTTCAATGTTATCAGACCTGGTATAATTGTTTACCGCTTGAAGAAGGAAATACAAATATTCTTTTACAAATAAATTCCAATTTCGAATTAAACAAATGTTATGTATTTCATTCATTTTGATCAAAATAAGTATGTTTATTCAGTTTAAAATCACACAAAAAGTCCAGCCTAGGTCAAGATCTTTCTTATTGTTACATCTTACAAAATGTGACTAGACATGAGTAAAACTTTTGTTTGGGTATACATAATACAACTTTGTATAGCACAAAACCAAATTAAGAATGTTATCAAAAGTGAAAATATGATAAAAGACATTTACAGTAGGCTATAGCACACTTTGAAGTCAAGTGCTCAAATTGGTGAATGGGCCCTGCTTCAAAATATTCTACCTCACTGGCTGTCTTGCTGATGCAGAGTTTGAAATGCAAAAATAAAATAAAAATAGTTTGAAGAAGGATAATAAGTGACATATACGGAATTGTGTTGTTAAATTATTTTGTTTTACTTTAGTTTAGACATTCCATTGTATAATAACATTGTAACGATATTGGTGGCAGCCAGCTGGAGGTAGAGGGAACTGCACTTGCATCTATTTGGCATGACAGTTTGCGTACCATATCATGCATGCTACCTGGTCTGGACTGTATCGTTCTGAATTAAGAATGGCTAATCGTTGGCGGAAAATATATCATTATGGGTCTAAATGATATCATTTCTATTTGACTCAGCAGCTATACCCATTCTACTCAGACTGGATGGCTGCTTGTTGTGGTATGTGGAGCTGCCTGGCCGTGATCGTGGCCGAAGCATGAAAAGGTGCGTAGCCAGCAGCTGTCATTTGGGAACACCACGGTTTAAACGGAACGCTCGCTGCATGTAATGTGAATAATCCGAGTGGGATAGCTAAACTGTCATGCCTGCAGGGCGCATTAGCTTTCAAAGCACACATGCAGTGCCATATAAGAAAACGAAATATTTTATTTCAGCATCTCAAGGAATGTTAAGTTAGAACCCATCTTGTTGAATTTCAGTCTAGTCTAGCTATAGGTCTATAATGATGTATGAGGCATATTTATTGTGTAGATTATTTTTAAACATTTACTAATGCTTTTCTTTTGCAAGAATCTTATGGAGCCAACCCACCATCTCTGAGATTTTTAGTTTCACTACAGTGACAATTAAAGCCTCAAACTAGGCAATATGGACCTAGACATGGATGCAGTGAGGAAGAGGTTCTCATCTGCCTGCTCCCCGTCCTCCAGTGAAGAGGATGAGGATGATGAGGAAATCTATCAGTCTACATCTGTTACTGGCCCACAGGATGAACACCACCCCTACACACTCATGCTCTGGTAACCTCTCATCATGTATGATAATTTCCTGTGCTGAAGTTGTGAGAATAAAGATTTCACATTTGCTTCAGTTTTCCCCATCAATGCTTGTCCTGAAAAGGAATAAAATCTAATCTGGATCAAATGTGTTTACGGAATAAAAAATGGGGGACTTGCAAGAGGGTTTTAGTTTGCCACACTTAAGGGACATGGCTACTTGAGTTAACAGTTGAGAAACTCATCTAAAAGTGGAAAATGTGGTGCATATCATAATCACAGCTTTTAAATGTGGCCAAATGAACCATTGTGTTGTCACTGCATCAACACTGAAGAACATGAAACTAACTTATTTTTTGTTCAGTTGCCACTGTGTTCAGGATTCGCTGCTGAGCTCCAACAGTTGTTTCACTGACTACAGAGGTGTCCGCAACTGGATTATCATCCTTCTGGTGGGTGACTCATTTTAACACTATTCTATTGTTGTTGTTGTTGTTGTGATGTTCTAATGTTATTATTAGGCTAATTAAGTTTCTATCAAAAGCTTAAAAAATGGTTCTCAACCTTTTTTGAGCGCTGGATCACTAGCTATTCAAAACAATCCTCAAGGACCACCTCACACATCATCACCTACTATACGTAGTATTCTATAGGCACGGAACAGGATTGTGTCAAAGGTTGTGTTAAACCAGACGCAGGATGTCTCAATAGAAGAGCAGCTAGACCAAATACAACCACCCCAATTGTGTAAGTTATATTGTATTAACTCTCCCATACAGATTGGACAAATGTATTCACAAATGAATGGACCACCTGCTGTATTATGCCACGGGACACATAGTGGTCTGCGGACCACTGGTTGAGATACTGTAGGCCTAAATCATTGTCCAACAATAATTGTAACTTTAAACCTTGTGATTGTGAACTATTTTTCGATGCACCAAAAAGCAATGCATTGTCCAGTTTCTGGGATGGGTGTCATGTCTGACTAGCTTTCTTCTTTCCTTTTTATTTATTTGTGAAAACGTGCCATTATTGCTGATATCTCAATCAAAATGACATCCAGTGTTTCCCTGGCTAAAATTGTGATTTTCAGGTCTTGACATATGCACATTTGATCTTGGAGAACTATATACGGTACGTGAGTATGAACTAAAAACTGTCTTGCACGTGCACTCACACATCACTCACTCACATGTGTACATGTATAATCATGTTTTGTCTTATTTGTTTCCTTAAATTAGACATGGAGTTTTAATAGATCTGAAGAAGGTTTTGGAACATCTCCCTGAGCAAAAATATGCCTGGTCATCTATCAACCTTATACTGGGTGAGATATCTGTTATTTATTATACCAATTATCTTAACCACAGCATCCATTTTATGGGGTCCCGGAACAGAACACTAAACAGTGTGAAGTTTTAATTTGATTCAGGGGCTGGAGCCAGCTGGCTAAAAGAGATTTGGTATAGATGGGGAAAAAAGCGCTCCAAGTACAGTTGTAACTCAGGTCTGTTTAACTATGAATAGAGGATCCATTGGGTCCTCACAGTAACAACAACTATAGGCCCAAATGTTTTCAGTGTGTTATGAAAGCAGTTACAACCACCTGCAACTAGCTTTGGAACCTAGAATGGAATGATGACATGGAAAAACTGTAAAACTGTGAACCTCAATTTCCTCCAGCCGGCAACATGTCTGCTATTGTGGCCTTGCTTCTCGAGAGGTCCCAGGAAAAGGTAAGACAAGCGCAAAATTGCATTACCTTTCTTTTCTTTGACTAAATCTGGTTCTGATATGGAAAATGCATGTCTATTCTATTCTATTAGGGTACTTTATCCTCCATCAATGGCCAGCGTTTACATCTAGGAAATCTAGGATTTCTCATGCTATTTCCCGCTGTTGTCATTCTATATGACTCTAAAATATCAACAGGTAAATATTACACAAGGAAGGTGCGTCATTGCTATTTCTAATCCACCTGTTGTTGCAAGCAACAGAAGTATATTAGGTCTACTACATACAACACTATACTAAGGCTAAGCATGTTGCATGTAGTATTGTGACTGCCCTTTTTGTCCAGCAGGTGGAGCACTCTTCTCTCTGTGGACCTGCACTGTTCTGTGGCTTAAGCTATATTCCTACCAGGAAACTAACCGGTGGTACCGACAGGGTCATTTCATCATGGATGCAAGTATGTCATCAGTGGCAAAAGATGTCTGCAGGATTGGAACCTCAGAGTCCATTTCAGTTATGCCATGAACAATAACCACTTTTTACAATTATTACTGTATGTATTTTGCAGGGACAGACCAGAATGTATCACATGAGCCAGAAGTATATGACAAGCACCTTACTTTGCAAGGTGAAGCTACATATTTAATTTAATTAAACTCTTCTAAACCTCCTCAAAGTGCGTTCTGGGGACTCCAAGTGGGGGTTCCAGTTGGTCCCACTCCCCAGCATATTAGTTAATTTAATCTAAATCAATGTTACAACTTAAACCCAATATTTCTATAAGCTGAGCTTGTACAAATCAATGTACAACTTAAACCCAATATTTCTACAAGCTGAGCTTGTACAAATCAATGTACAACTTAAACCCAATATTTCTACAAGCTGAGCTTGTACAAATCAATGTACAACTTAAACCCAATATTTCTACAAACTGAGCTTGTACAAAAAACAACTCAAATCTTGTTGGGGTTCCCTGGCACAATATATATTTCAGATGGAGGTCCGCATGGCCAAATAGGGGGTCCTTGACAAAAAGGTTTGAGAACCACTGTTCTACGTTGAAATCCCAGTTTTCTAGAAGGTGGCTTGATTGGCATGAGCAGATTTAAACAGAAACAAAAGCATAAAGATGTCAATTTAATTGGGATATCACTAAAGAAGACCTTTCCAGGTAGAAAGTAACGTTAATCCTACTATAAATGCGGCACGTGTGTGTGTGTGTGTGTGTGTGTGTCTGCGTGCGTGCATGCGTGTGTGTTGCCCCACCGACTTCTAATTCGACGCGTTCCACACCCCTGCAGGGAATGCAGTGCCCGGTATCGAGTCGGTCGGACCCACGGTTCTCCAGAACCACCACAAAATGATTACTTCTACTTGATTGACTACTTAACCAGTCCACTTTTCACAGTCAGTCATTTTGCCCTCTTCAGACACAGGCACGCCCTCTTCATAGGCAGATACAACAGAGATCTCCATGTGGGACACAGACAGTTAAAACGGGTGCTATGCTATGACAAGTTGACAGGTATTATTAGGTTCCAAAGTTGCATCGTTCTCAAGTAGGCTGGGTGCCGACAGGCACGTACAAGTCTAGTTTCAATAAATGATCCTGCATCGTGCCTATGAGTTAAATAACTGTGCCAGATTCTGAATGAAAGTTAATGAGAGATGGGTGTTCTGCAAAACATTATTTTTTTTATTTATTATTGTAAATGAGAAATTGATCTTCTTTTTAGATCTTTACTACTTCCTCCTGGCCCCCACTCTGTGCTACCAGAGAAACTTCCCCCAAACCCCCAAAGTCCGTATCAACAAACTACTGCAGAGGCTGATGGAAATGGTGAGTTGAATAATTGTCAGCATCATTTTAAAAAAATCATTAAAACTCATCCAGTGCCACCAGGTGGATACCAGTTTTGGCCCTCGTTGCCACCGAAGCCCATTATAAATAAAACAAATAATTTGTAATTCTAAGGTGCATGTAATGTGCATATCATCACCTGAACACCAGATTAGACTTTTTTTTTTTTTTTTCAAAAAGGCGTCCAAAGGCGCCATTGGCAATCTATGGCCACCAGGGGGAGACGTCCATAGGCGTCATGTGGCACTGAAGGAGTTTTAACATGGTGAATCACATCATGATGACATCATCAAGATGTGATTCACCATGTTAATGATTTTTTTCAGACCTGCTGTTCTACTATTCAATTATTCTGTTCTGTTATTTCCACACAACAGCTCTAAGGTATATTAATTAAAATGTTGAAAACGAGTGGAATGCCCCTTTAATTACTGCCTTGCCTCTCCCACCTACAGATGATCCTTATTCAGGTCATAGTTGGAATCGTGCAGCAGGTAATTTGTTAAATAATATTAAATATGTATTTTTGGCAAGAATATTATAATAATATGGCTGTTGGGCAGACCAGGTATGTCGAAAGGTTTTACCTGTTTTAGGAAATTAAATATTGTTTCAATATTTAAAAAACCCAGAACCAGCCAGACTTAATCACTTTCTCTTTGACTTTGTTTTTATCTAAAAAATTAAATTTTAAATCTAAAAATAGCTAATCTATAAGCTCACAGCACATCACTTCGTGACACATTGTGAGCTTGTAGATTGCTACTTTTGCATGACACAAAAGCATACATTAAATAAAAAAATTAAGAAAACATGAAAATGAAATGTGAAGATGCAAGGTTTCTGCCCAACAGCATAAGATCTTTAATGGCATATGCAGTATACCATAGCTTAGTGTTTAATTACAGTAATGTGCCACTACAGTGTCTACCATGATGTTTTTCGCTTATATTAAGGCTATACATTTTAATAGTGTTGTTTATCAACCACTCTGACTATTTGTTTGTTGCCTGTACATTGTGTTTTCTCTCAGTGGATTGAGCCCATCTTCCAGAGCTCAAAAGACTCTGTGAGTGATGTTTCCTATCATGTGGTATCATATAATTTGATATTGGCATCATAAAAGGGTCTATGCTTTTGCAGCTGACTCTTTCTTTATGTATATATAGAATATGGACATCATAAGAAGGGTGGATCACCTAGCAGGGCTTGTGGCAAGTATCTTTTTACAATGCATTTTTGCAGTGTTGTTAGTAATATGATTCATTCCATCGACTCCAGATGAACAGGACTAGATTTGTCTTCAGATATTGCTGTCAGTTCCACCATGAAGCAAATGTGTAAGGTCTAGGTCTAGCTGCTGCACACCTGGGCTGGGATCCAGGTATTTACAGATAAAGGTTTAGAGACAAAACAAATTAAAACATCTAAGGCAATTCTGTCAATGTGTGGTGGATGTGTTTTCTGTGGTCTGTTGAGAGGGAAATGTTTAAAGGAATTCTGTACAGCAATGTGTTTAAATTCTCCTGATTGACAAAGTATCCATGGTAATGTATGCTCTTCTCAGGCACCAACTCATGTTTTATGGCTCCTCTTCTTCTTCTTGTCTCACTCGTACCTGAACTTCTGCGCTGAGCTCCTGCGCTTTGGAGATCGCTATTTCTATGGAGATTGGTGGTCAGTCAGTCATGTTATAATTGGTCGGAAATTCTGTTTAGTGTTTTTTTCTTATTTACAGTATAGATTTGTGATGGTATAAAAAAAATATGATTTATAGGAATGCCACAACCCTGATAACATTCTGGAGGAACTGGAATATTCCCCTTGAGAAATGGCGTCGCAGGTATTGCAGCCTAATGGTGCTGAAATTTTGTTCTGTTCCTTTTTTTTGGGGCTGATAGAATATGTTAGGCAGCCATCTTTAAACTAACACATTCTATCGTTTCTCCCTGTTTGTTGATGCTTATGAAGACATCTGTATGCACTGCTTTTGGAGAAGAATGTGTCCCCAACTCAAGCAGAGGTGTTGGTCTTTCTGCTGTCTGCTGTCCTTTGTGAGGTAAGACTACATACATGTATATTGTGTGTGGTGTCAACAGGACTGGAATTATACAGCAATAATAGCATTGAAGGTCAAATAAAAAGATGATAATTACGAATAGTAAAAAATAACCGCATAACGTATTGTTTTTGGCCTTTGCCTCTTGCAGTATGTGATTGCTCTGCCTTTACACAGTTCCCGCATGTGGATCTTTCTCATGATGATTCTTGAGGTGAGAGCTGCCTGTGTTTCACCATTTTATACAGGTTTATGAGATTAAACTGTTGCTCCAAATGGGAAGTGTGTGTAGCCTACCACTTAAGTTACATACACAGTATGCTCTCAAAAAGAAATAGTTAGCAAACAAAAACAAATTAAGGTGCCAAACATGATATTTAAAAAAAGAAACAAGTGGCTATGATTGCCATTCAATTTGCTGTGTTTCATCTGAGGATTATACCTACTGGTTTAAGAGACCGATCTCATAGCCTTCCGTCTAGTGCCGCCCTTCGGGTTAAATTTCCAATCTCAAAATATAATCTCATGATTCCCATGAAAATTGCTTAGCACATTTATGCTCCCCAGAGTATGATACTACTGATTGTCCTACTGAACTTTCCTCTTCACAACCATTCCCAAAATGCCAACTTAAAAAAATGTTTTTTCCAATCACACCAGTATTGATGAGGGGCTGTTGACCTTGGTAAATAGAATAAGTCTAAAAGTGAAGACAATTCTGCACACTCATTTATTGATACTAGTCCTTACCCGTTGTGAGATATTTGCCCCCCCCCCCCCTTGTGGCCGTGAAGGGTACTGCGCCCGGGTGCGTTTGTAATTGACTAATAAATAAATTAATAATCATTAATGTGTCAAATCGAAAAAAGGGCTTCGTTACGCCCTCCATATTCATATGGTCAATGCCTGTGTGAAAAGTGGGAGTGATTGGTGCAGGCAGTAAGGAGTTACGGCACTGTTTCTGACAGACACACACACACACACACACACACACACACACACACACACACACGGACACACACACACTCAGACATTCGGTTAATTATAGTATGATGATGATGATTAACGTTACCTTCTACCTGGAAAGGTCTTCGTTAGGGATATCCCAATTACATTGCATATGTCATCTTTATGCTTTTGTTTCCGTTTACCGGTAATCTGCTCACGCCAATCAAGCCACCTTCTTGAAAACGGTGATTATTAGTACATTTCAAACCACTTTGGTATGGTTGGGTGTAAAGAGGTGCAAGGCCTCTAGGGGCCACTAGCAAAGTCCCTGATTGACAAAAGAGACTCTTATCTTAACTACATTAGAGGCCCGGCTGGAAGATTTATGTCAGGACAGGTAGCATCTTGTACAGTTTCATTTTGAAATGTTATTTTAATCTACATGACTATTAACTGTCGTGTACCCTACCGCCTTTAATCTTTTCATGTCAAAATCGGTGAACGTCGTTGTAACGTGATGTGTTGTGAGCTTGGAGATGGTCTATATGGTGTGTAGACTAGAGAAGAAGTAAGGCTACAGACACCTAGGGGACTCAAGTCAAGGAAGTATATCAAGTTTGCATGGTTAATTACTTGCTTTCTACTAACTTGGTTGGATAGTATATGTAGACCAGTGGTTCTCAAACTTTTCAGATCGAGAATCAAAAGAGAGATTAGACGTTTGCCCGGGACCCAAACTAGTGAACATAGCTTTACAAGCGCACACACAATGCATTGCTTCTTGCCACATTGCAAGCTTGTAGATCAGCTATTTTCATTACTTCTTAATTAACAACAGCAGATTGTTTCCTTTCCTCTCTTTGTGTTCCTATCTGTAACTAAGCATTGTCTATCCCCTCCTATAGCTTCTGGTGGCTGTTTTCATTGGGCACTATTTCCAGGGTAACTATGGCAATGCCTTAGTATGGGTGTGTCTGCTGCTGGGCCCTCCTGTGGCGGTGACCTCCTACTTCCATGACCACTACATCAACCTTCATCAGCTTCATCATCTGTCTTTATCTTCACCGGGCACAATATCTTCCTGACTGATGATATATAGCCCCCAGTGAACTGTCTCCTGTCCTGTGGTTGGAGACCAAGATGACTGTGATCTGAGGTTAAATGAGGACCTTTTCAAGTTCCCACTGCACTGAGGAGGAGTAAGGAGATCCTTTGGTGTGAGACTTTGATAATGTCTTCCAGTGTTTCTGATTAACAGTTCAGCAGTGCACTTGGGTGGTGTAGTGGTAAAGTCCCTGCCCACCAACATGGAGGTTTTGGGTTTGAATCCTCGTATCCGGCTTTGTCGGGTGTCTGTGTGAACACAATTGGCCTGTGTTCAGGGAAGGGAAGCGGGAAGGGTGATTTTTGTCACTTCATGTACTCCTACGGGCTGGGGGCGGCACCTATCAGTGGGGAGTGCTGGGCGGGAGGAGTCTTATATTTGGCATATGAAGGAATATATGCCAAACTGTGCACACTCACTCCCTGGATGCCAACAACCGACCTTTGCAAAACACATTTCTGTAGATTACTAGTACACATTTTATCCATACATCACACCAGCCGGTATACACTATCTCTATAGTCTATATGATCAACACGGATCTGTCCCCATATACTATCCCCATTTGCTAAGATTGCCTTCCAAAGTTTCCAGGATTGGTCCATTTTGAACAAAATGCCTCAAATCTTAACACTGTGTGCGACTTCTGTGCAATTATGCAGGACCATTCCCACTAGGCAGAGGAAGAAATACTTAAACATTTTTTCTAAACATTTTCAATTTCATGGTGGCAGGCCAATTCCTGTTTTTACCTATAAATGCGCAGGAGGATGCTATACGCACACCAGTCTTAGTAGTGGTGCCGGTCCACGGTAGAACAATATAAATGTCTTGAAAAGACAAAGGTGGCCGCACACACTCGTAGCCAAAGTGTCGATACTTTATACCAACGTTTCGGTTGCCACTGCCTTCTTCAGGGTATCATATAAAACGTTGGTTTTTACTCTCTGCCTCATATTGACCTATTCTAATAAAGTATTGGCACGTTTTCGTATTTACCCAGGGTAGTAGCTGAGCACAAGCGCTCATTTTCAGCAACGCCCTGCACATAGAAACACACAGACAGACACACACATTCAAACCTGGGATCTGACCAGTACAACCTCAATCTTATACTATTGGCCACTAAGCAGCTCCACTGGAGAAGTTGGGGGTTCAGTGCCTTGCTCATGGGCACTTCAGCGGTGTTGGGTGAGCAATGACCAATCACTTCCCGACCCAGATTTGTCCTGCCCGGGGAATCGAACCGACAACCTTTCGGCAACAAGGACACTCCTCTAACATGGTTTCTTTCCTTATCCTGTTCGATATGTAAAGCTGTCATCATATAGAACACTTTAATTACAGATAACGTAAGATATGTGACTACATATTTTATTGGCTACAAGTGTGTGCGGCCAACTCACATTTAGCCTGGGCCGCGGTGAGCGGTCCAGGCACCTATAGGCCTGATGTTCGAGTCCCGAGCCCGTTGGCCTTTGCCACATGTATGTCTTCCCCCCATCTCTCTCCCGCTTTCATGTCTAATTACTGTACCCTATCAATAAAGGCAAAAACGCCAAAAAGAATATCTTAAAAATACTTCATATTTATAACTATACCGATCTGTGTACAACTTTTGTATGCGCACTCCCTAGCAGCTAAGTAAAATCCTTTGCCAGGCCGATCTTTGCGAAACGCATTTCTTTATATTACTCGCCCTGAGATTTTATCCATACATCACGCAAATCGGTATACACTATCTCTATAGTCACATGTTCAACACAGATCTGTTTACATTTTCATAAATTACTTCTACACATTTTGTCCAAACATCACAACATCCTGGTGGAGACCTGTGCCTTGCCTTGTTTTCCTCATTAACCCTAGTGATGCTGGGTGCCTGATGCTTATAAATGTGAAAACAAAACATAACATGTGTTTAGGATTACCAAATATATTATAATATATTCTAAGGCACACCCCCAGTCCGGGTGTCCCTTATTGTCAAGAAAAATAAGTGACGCCCAGTAGGCCTAAAGGATAAAATATCATCTCAGTAGGCCTACTCACCCTACTGTGATGTTTGAACTTGTAAGATGTGTGTCATTGATTGATTCCCCAAATAAGGAACAAAGTGTGTCCTCTTTTAGTTTCCAAATAATGGACGATTGATTCCATATTTCAACGGATGGTGGTTTGAAAAGCTGAGCAACTGACTTAGTCAAGTTAATTATGTCTTTTATGGATCATTTCTTTACAATGACGTCAGTGACATCATAGCAGATAATGTTGCTTAGTGCTTATACACTGGTGTGTCAACATGTGTGGTTCCCTTCAGTTTACTGTAAGTTTCATGGACAAGATCCATGAGGAAATACCAGGGATATATGGTACAATAATAGGCCTAATGAGTACAAGCACACAGAAACTTGTGAATTGGGAAGTAAACTTTTTTTTCCTTTTTTTCTTTTCTTTTTTAAATCTTCTGCCATATTTAGCATTTTAACGTTTTGGCGTATAATGTTGAATTACACCTAAAGTCCTCTGACAATTTTTTATCAGTGAACATAATGTGCAACAATTTGAATCTTGAACAATGTAATAAACCAGTTCATTATCATGTTGTTTGTTCTATTTTATTATTACTTTATTATTACTGACACTGTGACACACTGACATCCAGAATCCATTGCGCCACAGTGATTACCGAGAGTCACGTGGTACTGTCATTGAGGCGGAAATGAAAGTTAACTAGCGACAGCAGCAGCAGCGGAGCACAGCTGAGCAAGGTAGGAGGAAAATAAACAATAATAGTCCTCTCATTGTCAACAGACACGCTGCTGTGTCCGGAGATAAATGACATATTGTCTTATATTAGGTCTTCCACAGCCGCTTTATTATCACCATGTCTTGTAGAGAGAGAGAGACTGTATAGCTGGCTAGCAGTTAGCTGTATCTGGGTAGCATAAAATGCCCCCTGATCATCACCATCTTCCGTGTTTATGTTTCTCTACGCCACCAAGGGTATTTAAATATGGACACGGGGTTAAACCTCAGCCCCCATCCGGGCAGGCAATACGGTCTAAATCTGCGATTAAGTCCCATTGAGTGGAGCCTCACCCCGAATAGCGGATTATGATGCGTTTCATGTTATTGTTAAATGGGGGTTGATGATGGTTGCTGGTTGGTTGGTTGTCGGGGGATGCTGCTGTCCCCTTTTTGTTGTGGTGGTGGCAGGCGGCAGCTTTCATCTGCAGCACGCACGAACCATCACAGATGATGTGAGGCGGTCAGTGTGTGTGTGTGTGTGTGTGTGTGTGAGAGAGAGATAAACATTCATTCATTCATTCATCTACCACTGCATCATCATCATCATCATCATCATCATCATCATGCATGACCGGTTGTGTCATTGATTATTATTGTAATAGCTATTGACTGAGACACCAGAGTCACCAGCAGTCACCTTCATAGCAGGTAATACACCAGGGCACAGCAGCAGCTGCATCGTTTGTGTGTGTGTGTGTGTGTGTGTGTGATGGGTCTGAGAGGAGGACCCTTCCACCACGACTTTTCTATAGCTTGTTTTGTTTAGGACGTTTCTTCTTTTATATGGTAGAGTGATTGTCCGACTTGGCTGTATAGTCCCACAGAAAAAGGACAATGCAGCTTTCCATCCATTGTCCTTGGATATTGAATGCAATCTGCAACGCATTGAATATTCTCTGTAGTGTCCGATTTGCTCAAGGTGATGTGCCGGGGGTTTGACTTGAAGGTTAATGGTACTCTTGCACCAAAAGGGAAAGCCTCGGGAACATTCCCCTTGCTATGATTCCTTGCTTCATGATGAACAATATTTTGTTAGGTTTGTTCAGAATCAATATTCAGTTTTCTTTCTCCTTTATGTCTGTTTGTAACTGTGGATGTGTGCCCACATTCGTGTGTGTGTGTGTGTGTGTGTGTGTGTGTGTGTGTGTGTGTGTGTGTGTGTGTGTGTGTGTGTGTGTGTGTGTGTGTGTGTGTGTGTGTGTGTGTGTGTGTGTGTGTGTGTGTGTGTGTGTGTGTGTGTGTGTGTGTGTGTGTGTGTGTGTGTACTGTGTTGCCTCTAGAGCTGGGATGTCATGGCAGCTGCCAGTGTGACCAGACCTGGCAGTGCCCAGACCGCTGAGAAGTCTCTGCTGACCTTGAAAGGTAATTTATATCACATTATTATTCAACCATATTAATCTTTTAACGCCAGTGATTCTCACAACCTGTGGGCCGTGTGTCCTCCCCAAATGATAACACTAAGATTTTAAGGATATTTATATTATCAATCATCATTAGAATCTCCGTATTATCGTGCAATTACGTCAACCCCCACAAAACGAAGTGTTGTCATGAGCAGTGTTGTTGGGGAAAGTTATCTAAAATGATTGTGCAGCTGTGTTTCTGTGGCACAGTGTGAGACAAGACCTTTAATAGTAGTATATACACAACATACTCAACTATTGATGTAGGAATCATTTCTTCAACAACATACCTTGAAATCAGTCTGCCTGGCATTGTGTGTGTGTGTGTGTGTGTGCACGGGGAAAGGAACTGGTCGGAATAACGTGTACGTCGTCACATGCTACGTCCGTCCGGGGAAACTCTCCCCGGCTGGACGGGAGCAGCTTTGGACTCCTCATGTATAGAAGGAAGCATGAAATCAGTTCGCTGCCGCCCCAGGTTGACGTAGGAAGTGTCGACGGAGGAAGTGTAGCGCCCAGGATTACATTAGATAATTGACACTGGGTGAAAAAATGGGTTGCAAAATCGTGGGATAAAAACTTAGAGGAAAGAACAACAACTAGAACATCCCCAGTTACTCCCAGCTCCCATGAGCACATTCACACAACACGCAAATATTATGTTGATAAGCTATGCAAGCTTTACTCTGAATGAGGTCATTTTTCACCACGAATAAAGCATCATAAAGGCCATTTGTCACGCCACTGGTGAGTAAAGACCGTGAGTGAAATATATTTAAAATGAAACCCCCACCTGCCAAATTTGAATTGATATATCATGCCATGTCGGTATCAGCAAATAATTCCCTAAAATGGATCCACATGTGAATATCGTGGTTCTGATGTGGATCTCAGACTCAATGTGGCCAGCCTGTCGCATAACTATGTCTATGACGTATGACTCCAAAGTTAAGCAAGATTTCAGCCTGATCCAACAAGCTGCATCGACTGAATTTACGTTAAATATTTGAGTGGTTACATCATATTCCGTGCACAAACTGCATTACACACAAAGCTGTGCATAGGAGGGGCTAGCGCCCCTCAAAAAATAAAAATGAGTAGAGGTACTAACCACTTTACACCATAGTATAATTGGCAAACCTTGGTTTGGTGTAGACTGTAGAGGGTAAATTAGAGAGCTCTGGTGGACGGTCAACGTGCAGTATAGGCACTAGGCAGGGTTTAAGTGGCTAGGTTACACTGTTAGGCAGTGTACATAAGATATGAGGTGCTGATCCGTCACTGCAGCGGTTTTCAACCAGTGGTCCATGAGGGGGTTCCAGGTGGTCCCCAGATAAATGATGGAGAGTTAGAGATCTTTAACTCCTGAGAGCCATCTGCCTCCCCCGACACGTTCAAGGGAGGCAGATGGCCGCCCACCCAATCAATCAATCCGATTTATTGTCGCTTCCACCCAGGAGTCGGGTTCTGTTTGCTCACAGTGTCGCAGAATTGCTTGCTCAGGGTGGGATCTCTGTCGGTTCTCTGTCTTGAGACAACTTATTGTGATTTGACACTTTAATAAAATGTAATTGAATTGAAACCAAATGGACCCTTAAACAGAAGTCTACACAATTAGAGAATGTAGATGAAGTGATATATATATATATTTTTTTAAGATATTTTTTTGCGGCTTACGCCTTTATTGATTTTTTAAGGGATAGAAAGTAGGCTGACAGGAAACGGGAGAGAGATGGGGGGATGACATGCGGTAAAGGCCGTGTCGGGTCCGGGAGTCGAACCCGCGGCACACCGCGACTGGATCACCAGTCCGGTGCCCAGACCGTTACGCTACGGCCTGGGCCGATGAAGTGATATTTTGATCAACATTTGCCTGTTATTGTTATCTTCCTATCTATGGTACCACATCAATACAGCAAGGAATTGTGGACAAAATAAATCTATGTTTTGAGTCTGAGAGGCTAAATCTCATCAAATGGTGGTCCGTGGCTCAAATGGCGAATAAATAATGGACATTGATATGAAAAGGGTTGAAAACCACTGGTCCACTGGTTTGAAAAATTATCTCAGGATATACGGACAGACACACAGACCAACCCTCTTATTGATTTATTGTTGGGTCGCCTGCTGCAGAGCCCCATAATACAAATGTGTCATCGACCACCCATGGATACTGAGTTTAATTGTTGATGTTTACGTGGGAAAGTGGAGGGCAACCCTCCAATCTCTGGTGCTGCATAGTGCATAAGCGATGCTGAATGACGGGTTGGTCAGGTGCCTGTTAAGCGGGGAGTGGAACTTGGAAGGGTAGTGCGTAGTTTGTGTTCCTCCATCCACGTTACACTCTCCTGGTGACACTCCTCAACTGTCCTGGTGAAAAGAAGCAGTTATTGACTTGTGGAGATGTGTGTACCCTCCCCGAGGCAGCAAGTAGAGGTTAGCTGTGACAGGTCCTATACACATGGGAGGAATTGGTGTAATAACAAAATGAAAATAAAAACACATACCACATATATATTTATTGTGTTCCAAACATGTTGATGCATTGGTGAAAAAACAGCTCGTGTTGATCTATCTACACAGCAGACCGTGTCTGTGGTGTGGATATTATTCAAATGTCTCTGGAAGTAACGACACATTTGCGATTTGCAATAACTGTTCAGCTTCAGTCGTAAGAGAAGGGAGCAAGACGCAATCATTTTAATCTATTAAGACCTGAGGTCAAAATATGTCTTCTAAATCATGACAGTTTTCTGAAAAACCTATGATTCTGTATCAGTGGCGCTCAAACTATTTCATGTGTAGGAACCCCAAACTTACAGGTAATTGGCTGTGACCCCAATCTGAAAATATGTTGTTTCAGGGACCCCCCAAGAAGCAAAGATTGTGTTAAAAACTTTTGCTCTGAAAGAATATTTATATTCAAAGATTTGCGCAACATTTTCACGATCTTTCTAAAATAGCAGATCTACAACTACAAACTCATAGCGCGGCACTCAGTGCCGTGCTATGAGCTTGTACATCTGCTATTTTCCAATAGCTAAAGTATCACATAATGCTTAAAACACCAAAAGGGGTTCCAGTCCTGACTTGCAAATCCAGAAATGGGGTCAAATATGGGGTCAAATAATCTTTGTCAAGAATACTTTGCATTTGTGATAGCCAGTATGGACTACAAAGTGTGTGCTAATTCAGCTAAATAGTTAGAGACGGACAAATCATACTTCTGTGTAGTCTAAACTCTGTATCTAGATATTGTCGCTGGAAAATGTGACAAAATAACCTGTATTCCAATGGGTCCAATGTAGTTATTTTTTTGTGACAAGCTCAGGCCATTAATTCATGGAAAAGCAGATGAAGATACGAGATTTATGCCCGATGCTATAGTGAGTGACGATCGATAAGTGCTCATTGTTGCTCATATTAGCGAGTGTTCGTGACCACAGTTCCACACTACTTCCACAACTGTCTATTTTCCTGAGGTTCACTAATCTTTGCGGCGCATTCATCTTATCACATACCATTCAGTTTGTCTGTCCTCTCGCGTCCCGTTCATTGTGTGGAGAGCTATTTCCAGTAATACGCTGTGTTGGCCGTCTTCCACCTCTCTCTGTCACTTCCTTCTGCTTACCAGAGAGCTGCAGATGAATCATGTTTTTGTTCCCTTTACCAGATGTGTATATGAGTTCAAAGACACCATTTGTCTCTCTACTCAAACCAGTCTAACTGATTACCTTGCTGGCGACTTGATAGAAAAGAAGATGATGCTTTTTCTTTTCAAAGCATATATTCAGTCCGCTGGTCATTTTCATTTAAAAAGCTTTTAGGAGGATTTGGAGGTTTTGTGTGCCCCCCCACCCCCCCCCCCCCCACCCCCCAACAAGGATGAAACAGAGTCACACATGTGACTGACACATGTCACTACAGGATGAACTATTCATACAAATTTGTAACTGCAAAATGTTGGGAGCTTGTATAAAATAACAAAGTTAACGTTGGAGAACAGATTATCAGATGCTATGATGCTGAGCAAATCTAATCTATAATGGCTTGCTCAATCTTTTGCATAATATTTGTTCAATTATTTTAGTAACTAAACTTTGTCACATACCATGTAATTATATTCTTAAATCAGGCCCATTAAGCACAAAAAAACAAAGTACCACCACTAATGTTTTCTTTCTTACCTCAACTAGAGGGCGATGTGTGCGTGCGTGCGTGCATGCTTCCATCACCACTGTACTGCTGCCAGAACAAAGTGACCTCAAAACTGCACTCGGGGGGGATATCCTCGGTCCAGCTTAGAATCTTTGCTCTGAGCTAGTGAATGGGACGCTACCACCTTGTAAAGAACCCTTTAAAGGAGTACATT
>NC_139700.1:2289548-2302048 GCF_964188405.1 Protomyctophum parallelum | reverse complement strand
ACAGCACAACTGTTACTGAATAGAAATAAATATGCTACTTACTTTTATTTCCAACATATTGACTTTTGATGTCAGCATTTTCGAATCAAAATGTTGTTGTCGATGGGGTGTACTTGGATTCGGCTATCAGGAAAAGGGGGGTACTGATTCTGAAGCCCAAAAACACTAGAATAGACCATTACTGGTCCATTTGGTTCCATTTGTACTCTCACTGAGTTAAAACACTGAGGGCTGTATTTTGCGTGTCTTAAGTACCAGGTCTTATTCCCTAACTTGAGTAAACTAAAGACCTGGAGGCGTGATCAATGCCATTTGGCTATTCTGAGTGGCCAAAGAGCATCGATCACGCCTCCAGGTCTTTAGTTTACTCAAGTTAGGGAATAAGACCTGGTATTTAAGACACGCAAAATACAGCCCTGAGGATTTTATTATATATATTGGGGCTACAAACATTGTGTCCATTGGGGGTCCTTGGTAATGCCTATAAGTCCTTGAATTAAAAAGGTTGAGAATCACTATAATTTACTAGACATGACACTATAGTGTTAAAGAAACAAACCATAGACTCATCGAAACGTTAGTTTTTCTTCAGATCAGCATAACAGATTATGCTTAACTCAATACAATCTAGGGGTGTGTTCAATTAATCCTTACGCCAATAATCATATCCTATACCTTGCCTATAATCGTGTCGATACAGAGGCTGTCATATCGATGCTGTGTTCGATCGCTTTTAAAGAAGAAACAAGCATTAGTTTCTTCCCGAGATTACATTTTGTGCATTTATCCATCAAAACATTCCTTATTTTTATTGTCTCCACCAGGCTGAAGGAATGCGGAGAGAGTATCTTTTGCACTCAGTTTGTATTCATTTCCTTGCCTTTTCTTTTATTGTACGTTTTTTTTTAATTGATTTGGAAACGTAAAATGTTCGGACAATATGTTGGTCAAAACCTTTGCAATTGGTGGTCTAGGACTTTGCAAAAGTAAATTTAGTAGGACACGTGGTCATCATTCAAAATGAAGACGTATCGCGATGCATATCGTATCGGGGCCTCTGGATCGCGATACAGTATGTACTCTATATTTCACGCAGTTGTAGGCAATCCCCAGCCCTAATACAAACTAAATCCAATTCTACTTAAAACTCATTATCATCAGGCACAAACAGAATTTAACACGACACACCACAGTCATTTCTTTCATGCCAGCCCTAATTAGCATGTTGCCCATAGAATAAACTGTTAAAAAAACCCCGAACCTGAGGTCTGCAATATCTTCCGTTTTACCAAGCGGTACACTAACATTTTACTTTCCTCTATGGCTTGGCAGTAAACACGGCGTCCTTTTAAAGGAAAACCAACTCGTTGACCTGCCTTCATAGGCTGAGCCACGGCCTCCAAGCAGGCCCGTGTATCTGTGCATGAAGCAACACACACACACACACACACACACACACACACACAAGGCTCTTCACAGAGCGCCGGACGCACAGAGTGCGCACTGTGTTCCGCTGAATGGACACAGGGCCAGCAGTCAAGGGCAAAGCCCGCCAAAGCATATGCTGTATAAATGTCTCTTTGTGAGTGTTTATATGTGAATAGGGGATAAGAGGCGGAGCTTGTGTGTGTACTGTGTGTGTGCGCGCTCGTGCACGCTTGTTGCATGTGCTTTAGCAAGAGTTTTTGGAGGTCCCCTCTCTCTCCCCTGACACAGTATTCGTATGTTGTGCATGATGATGTGTGTGCTTGTCGGCGTGTGCACAGGCCAAAGGTCAACGTTGTACAATGAATAGGTTTTAGCTTTCACGTTCCCCTCACACTATGGTCTGTTGTTGTTGCAGGGCAGGGGGGAGGTTCTCCTAAAACGTCACACGTGCATCTCTCGACCCATTCTGACAGGCTGCACAGCATGCACACACACACACACACACACACACACACACACACACACACACACACACAATGAACACGGGAGCACTTTTGTGTAATTTGTTTCGGAGAATTGCGTAATTTGAGGCTCATTGCTTGCAGCCCAGCAGTACAATCGGCTCCTGTGATCCCGAACCAGGGAGTGGGGGAGAGGAGAGGAGGGGGTTCCTTTCACTTCACTTTGGTGGGGCGGGGGGGGGGGGCGGGGGGTGGATGTGAAGCAGTGTGCTGTTAGGAGGTGAATGAATATGTTTCTAGGGTGTGTGTGTGTGTGTGTGTGTGTGTGTGTGTGTGTGTGGTAAGGTAGAGAACAGAGGTCTTGAATGTGTCCCTTTGAGAGCAGGGTTTTGGATTGGTGTGTTTGTGCATGTGGCCATGTGCACACACACCACTTCTTGTGTTTTTTGTTCTAGAGACGAGGGTGTGTGTGTGTGTGTGTGTGTGCATGCTCTCTGGGAGGGGTTTACAAAATATATTGTCGTTGTCGGGCAGAAACCTGTACCTGTTTTTTTGTAAATGAATGCCCTACACACAGTACCACGCCAGTTCAGAAACCCGTCCACCGCTGACATCATCGTTATTTATTTTTATTTTTATATATATTTAGATTTTTATTATCGTGAGAACGATGGCTTCCATTATCGCATTGCAACGTTTGAGGAATAGAAAGCCTGCAGTTTCTATTTAGCTTGGATTCCCCATTGATGATGTCACTGGTGGCCCTCCTATGAGACACAGACTGAGTAGGAAAGAAATAGTGGCATTTTATGCATGAACATTAGTGAGGACCAATTATATGAAGTTCACACCTCAACATAGTTTACAAACGCTGCCGAGTGGGGTTCATGTGTTTGGTCCGATGGAGCATTGGTCCGAACGACAACCTACCTCAAACCCTAACCCTAACCTCCCCCGGGGCAGCACACCTAAAGCTAACCCCAACCCTCTCCCGACCCCCAACGCACCTCGGACCAATGCTCCTTCCAACCAGTCCAGTTACCCTGGGTAAACATAGTACCTTTCCTTTCCTTACCAATGCTCCGTTGGACCATAGTATGCCTCCCGCCGAGTGTCATTAACATAGGAATGAGCCTAGATGCATATCAATGGTCTTTTGTGTGACCTGTAGTGTATAGGTGTTAAGCGAAGTGCTCGTGAAGTCTTGAAGCTTTAGCGTCCCTGTCCCACCACAGATGGCAACACTGGTCATACTACAGCGTCACGCAAAAGTAGCAAAGATTGCCGATCTGAAAGCTCACAAAGCACTGCGATGCCTAGTGAGATTTCACGTGTTTTTGATTGAAATATTTATTAACAGTTTGCAGAATCACAGTACATTTCAAGCACAACTCAATACAGTTAACTGTGAGTGGACGACCCAATAAAGCATTACACTTGTTTACAAGAGGGTCCACCTTGTTCAATTCATCAAAACATTTAGAGACGTACAAATAGACACTTCTATTATATATAAGCCAAAAGGAATTCATCATAGTAGGTTTTTCATTGTTGCTATTTTGAAAATGTAGTGTGTCTGTGGGCTTTACTGAACCAATATATTCATTTTGTTGGGTATGAGTAGCCGGATAGACTCAGATGGGAGCCAGAGGACAACCGCAGTGTTGCCAGTTGGATCCCTGTGGGCTCCCCCAGAGTTAGTGTTGAAGTGTCCTTGAGCAAGACTCTGAACGCCTAATTGCTCCCGATGTGCAGGTCGGTGCCTTGCGTGGTTTCCATCGGTGTCTGAATGTGTGTGTGAATGGTAAAGCGTTTTGGGATAAAAGCGCTATATAGATGTGCCCCATTTACCATTAACAAGAGCTTGTGACTGAATAATAATAACTACATTGGATCCATACATTACATTCATACATCTTCCCCCTCATTTCCTGAAAATGAACGGTACGTTTTGAACACATGAGCTTTCCAGCCGACAGCGGGCGGTATAAAGGTTGGAGTGTGTTGCCTGCATGGGAACTAAAGCCCTCACTGTTCCCCTTCGTCAACGCACCTCTGTTGGTTTGTAAGCTTTGCTCATTTCCCCTGGCAGCATTTCTGACACTCTCATATACACGCACGCACGCACGCACGCACACACACACACACACACACACGGAAAACCTTGTAAACAAGCCGTCGCATTGTGCAGCAGAGAAAAACAGATGTCGGCGGCGCACAGTCCTGTGTAAATTTGGACAAGCACACCTTTTATGCACGTATGCTACATGTGAGCACACACACACACACGCGCACATGCTCAGAAACACTCGGGTCATATATGGGTGTGCAGATTGCAGAAAGTCAACAGGCTATATGTGTAGAGTAATTGCAACTCGGTTAACCATATAGGATGGAAATATTGCCAAACATTTCTGTTCTTGCTAAAGGAAAAGGGTGTGTTTGCTAGCAGTTTGAGGTCAAAGATTTATTTGTTTTTGGTTCAGCATTTTGACTTCTCTAGATGCAAAGATGGCATATTTTTATGTAAACATTTTGTCCCTTTGCACCATGCACTCCTACCTATATTCTGCTACTAAACGGTAAAACCCTGAGAGTGCATTCAACTGTGAGAGAGTGTACCTTCTCTAGCTTTGATCTAATCCACTAGACCAGTGGTTCTCAACCAGTGGCCCGGGGACCACCAGTGGTCCTTGATGGGGTTCCAGGTGGTCCAGTTGGTAACCAAATGGACCCTTGTAGATCATTAACTCTTGAGAGCGTAAAATGAAACCAAATGGACCCTTACAGGTCCATTTGGTTTCATTTTATGCTCTCAATAGTTAGTTTATTGTTAAAACATCTGCATTACTTAATTTACAAGACGGTTACACAATTAGATAATGTAGAATGATTGTTATCTGTTGTCTCTCATACATCAATTTGGAAATAATTGTGGACAAAATCTTATCCAACGACAACAAAATATTCTTTGGTTTTGCGTCTGAGAGGCTAAATCTCATTAAATGATGGTCTGTGGCTCAAATACCAAATAAATAATGGTCCTTGATATATGAAAAGGGTTGAAAACCACTGCACTAGACTTCTGAATGTGTTTATCAACTATCAACAATCAAGTCTAAAGGACAAGGTCAGTAATTCTGTATTAGTTAGTGTCTTCTCCCGGCCAATATACTTAACCCTTGGACTACCAGTCCCAATTTTTTTGTTTGGGTAACAAATTGGCATATTTTTAATTCATCGTTTTAACATACAAGAAAGATCTGGTGGATTGAAGAGATGTTTTCTTTTTTTTCATTCATTGCAAATGTATTCTCTCACATCGCCACCAGATGGCGGGAAAGCACCATTATGCTGATTTTGGCTAAAATAGACGGATCTTCCTAAGTCACTTCCGGTTCAACGATCAACAACATCCTGTTGTATTTTGACCCTAGTCAATAGCTTGGCTGGTCCGGATTGCTAAGCTAATGCTATATTTTTCATAACTAAGTCAAATTAACCTCAAATCAACCCCAAAAGATCGCAAAATATCACATTTTTTACAGCGACGCACATAGAGACGGCGCGCGTGCACGATAGCGCACGATCACGCGGATTTCGGCCGTTTTTTGGTAAATTACATCCAACATTAGTGATATTAGCGAAAAAATATTAATTTTTGCTCTTTTGACCCCGCGATAACTGATATTGATTGTCATTCCGTTTTTTCCGTTAACGGGAGGTTTAGATTTTTCGATTAATTCCGTTTTTTCCGTGAATTGTAGGCCAAGGGTTAATTTGATTGATTTCAAATTGTATTCACAGTTTGAAGAATGGGTACAGACAGTACAATTCCAACAAAATCTGCTACGAGGATAAAACCAGAGAAAAAAACACAGACATCGGAGTTTCACATTTTCAATGAATCAGAAATTGCAACTGTTTGATTGATTTGAATACATTCTTAACAGTACGATTATACATTGATTCTGAGAGGATAAGGGCTTGTTGTTTCCATTGTGGTCCTTCCCGTAACACCCTGGCCGTCCAAACGCTCTCAACAGCACTTGAGTGACTATTCTGTCCATGTCGTCTCGCAACTCCAACGGGGTTGAGTCGGCAAAGTGAACTTCGCAATGTGCGACACAGCAACTTGCGTGCTTTAGCGCGCTCTGCGGTGTGTCTCGTGGCTCAAGTTCGCGTGAGACGGCGCCCCTCCGTCACTGTACCGAACTGTACTTATAGGAGGGGGGGGCGTGACCATTTACTCAAACGCGAAGGGCAAAGGCCATTCGGCACTCGCAGCGCTGATACCAAAGGGAATCCCCCATTGGCAAGCAGTGATATTGGGCTTATGAGCGGGTAGAGCTACAAAAAAATAAAAAAATAAATGGCACACACAAATCCCCCAAAACATACACTATCATACTGACTGCTTAAAATTGTATTTATTCATGAAAAAAGTCCCGGATTGCAGTTTTAAGTGGCTGGGGTGCATCCAACATAAAAACATCTCTGGACTCTTAAACTAAATATAAGGAAGTGGGCGTCTGAGTGTCTGTATCTCTCTGAGTCAGTCAGTCCATCTGCAGCTAATGAAGTACATTTTGTCTTGAATACTTTTCACATATTCTGAACATTATTGTTGGTTTCATATTTTTCACATTTTATTTAGTTCATAAGAACAGATCAATCCCCCCCCTGGTCCCACCCTACCTCCATATTTGGGCAGGACTGATCAATATCAATATGATATGACATCATCAACATGATGGCATAAATCAACAGGGGAGCCACACCATCCGTTAGGGCCTCTGTTGTTTTGACTGTCCTTGACTCACTAGTCTCGCACGTACGTACGCACGCACGCACGCACGCACACTTAATCCAATGCCAGAGTGCACACAAAGAACGACACACACGCATCATGTTTTTTGTGCGCGCTCAGACAACGGGGCAGAAGTTAGACTTATGTCATTCGGGGGAACGACGGTGTCCTCATGGGAGGGGGCTATGACACAATGGTTTCTCTTTAAGACCACTGTTTATTTTTCTGCGTGTCCATTGGGCTTGCTCACAAGAAACCCTTTCATAGCAGCAGCTGGAGTGCGCTCGTGCGTGTGTACATGTCTGTCTGTGTGTGTGTGTGTGTGTGTGCGTGCGTGCGCATATCTGTATGTCTTGTGATTGTGTGTCTGTAGTTACTTACATGAATACATATACACATGACTGTGTGCGTGTCGGTGAGAGATTATCTGTTTACTTTTAGCTTGGTAAGGATATATGTGTAAATAGGAAGGCTGTTTGAGTCGTGTTTCAGCAGTGAGTCTCTGACACATAGGAAGGCTTGCACTCATCAGTCTACCTGTGTGTGTGTGTGTGTGTGTGTGTGTGTGTGTGTGCGCGCACAATATGTGCAATGTCCATGTGATAATGAAAGACATGTTATATGGCTGTGATTTCAGACACGATTGGGAATGAGCATATAGTCACACATTCCCTCACACCCACAGAGGCCGCGTGTCATTACACTCACTCACTCTCGCGCACACACGCGCGCGCATACACACACACACACACACACACACACACACACACACACACACACACACACACACACACAGACCATGCACTATATACAGGGATGAATGGTCCCTATTAAACGGCACTTTCATTCCTACGTGGGTTTCAAGTCTGTATGGTTTTCATTATTTAAGAAAATTTCAACACCAACCCTACACTTTTCTGTATGTATCCAGACTAGAGCTGTATATATTGGACTCATTAATTCCACGGTAAACAACACCGGAATTAAGTCCCTGGAGAGTGATTCATGACACTTAAGCGCAATAATAATAATAGTTTTTTTTTTAAATATAATGTTGTGGTCCTGGCTAAGGCGTCTGTCATTTTATAGGTTACATCATTGCTTGGTATTGTTAAACATTGTTGTCCATATTAACCAATTTTGGGGCGGGAACCCCTTTTGGTGTTAGCATTATGTTATGCTTATGTTATTGAAAAATAGCAGACCTACAAGCTCATAGAGCTTGTAGGTCTGCTATTTTTGAAAAATCAAAGAACGACTGACAGAAACATAGCTTTTTCAGAAAACTGTCAGGATGTAGAAGAAATTTTTTAGAATTTGATCTTAGGTCAAATTGGGTTAACATCACCAGAATTTGGGATTTGATAAGGAATTTATTCAAGGGATTTGCGCATTCATCATTCTCAAAGGCCCTTTGTGTACAGTACATTATTTTTTACTTACACGGTTGACATTCAGCTCATGTTCTAACCCATTTTGACCTGAGATCAGAAATATCTTCTACATCCTGACAGTTTTCTGAAAAAGCTATGTTTCTATGTCAGTCGTTCTTCGATTTAAAAACAATAGCAGACCTACAAGCTCGTAGCGCGCCACTCTGTGGCGCGCTATGAGCTTGTAGGTCTGCTATTTTTCAATAGCTAAAGCATAACATAATACTAACACCAAAAGGGGTTCCAGAATGGGCTAATTCAGTGAATGCCTCATAGCCTTTAGTTGCTGTAGATCAGCATCCCGGAAGACCAATGTCCTCAGACCATATCCCAGTGGTCCTATAGCTTCAAACTAGTGAAAATAGCAGATCTACAAGCTCACAATGCGTCACTTCACGCCGCATTGAGAGATTGTAGATCTACTATTTTCAATACTTCTAATCTTTAAACATTTGTTTTCTTATTTATGGGACTTCTTAGATTTTTCTTCCTTGATTTAGTTTTTTTATTCATTAAAATGTTTGCTTTTTTGGGAATTTTAAATGACAATTAAAAACAATATATAACAATATTCTACGGACCCCCATTTAATGGCATTTCTATCTCTGGGACCCCCAATTTTGATTGTAAAATCAATGTTAATTTAACTCTGAGAGTGGGTCCACTTTGGTTCCATTTGTACACACTCAGAGTTACAGACCAATAAGGGCCCATTTGGTTCCAAACTATCATTCGATGGGGACCCCCTGGAACTCCCCCAAGGACCCCTGGGGGTCCCAGGACCCCACTTTGAGAAGCAATGGTGTAAAGGACATTCAGGCATGTTATTCATTGTTTTGATGTCCGCCCGCCGGCCACAATAAAGAACGTCACGCACGCTATTCAGTGTTGGTCTATTTGCACTCAAATAATAATCTCAAGATCTGCCAATGTCCTCGGCATATCTGTTTCCATTTATTCTTAATTAAACGGCCCCAAATAACGATTGAATGAAAGAGAAAGCCACAGAGACTTACATTATCTAAAGGCCTAATAATCAAGATACAAAAACAAATCGAGTGATTGATATGGATCAAATGGCTGCTGGTTGAGTCAGACCAGACTCTGAATCCAGATACGGTTCTGCTCATGAATGCAATTGATCTAAAGCGAGCAATCAATTAAACATTACAAAAATAAACAGACATGTTGTTGTCCGTTTTCGGGAGCAGACAAGGTAACTTCTCTCAGGCACTCTCAAGTGACCGTGTTGCGGTGGACGGCGGAGTGCAGGTGTAAGAATGGGGATGAGAAGCGATGACGAGTTAGTTGTCCGTTTTTCATGACATCCTTATCCCATTCTGACCGGGCACCCATTTTGGTGTCGGCATCATGTTATGCTTTAGCTATTGAAAAATAGCAGATCTACAAGCTCATATCGCGCCACCGAGTGGCGCGATACGAGCTTGTAGGTCTGCCATTTTTGAAAAATCGAAGAAGGACTGACATTTTTAGAATCTGATCTCGGGTCAGAATGGGTTCATCAGACCAGTGTGTGTCCGGCGGAAACCTCGTATGAATCTGATCTCGGGTCAGAATGGGTTATGAGAGGCCGGACTTTTATTTCCTTTTTGTATTTTGTGTTTTTTTTTTCCAGAGATGTTGCAGGCGGACAGACCCAACCTGAGGAGGACGCAGAGTGAGGAGACTCCTACCACAGCGGGGCCTCGGGGAAGGTACGCACGCAACGCAACGCATGCACGCACGCAACGCACGCACGCACGCAACGCACGCACGCACACACGCACACACACATACACAGCCTCTCCTTTGGGATTTGCAGTCATGGCAGTGATAATAAAGCACAGAGGTGATGTAATCGTGGAAGTGATAAGACCCAGACTATCAGTAAACTGTTCTCAACTGAAGACTGGACAAATGGCCGGCTGGTGTCTTCATACCATGCAATCTGTAGAGAACAAAAATAGGTTTGAGCAAGCGTCAAGTCAACTGCACTCGCTGAGGAGGACGTGATGGAAATAGTTTAAAAATGTCCCTTAGTGTAGCTTTGTTATGAATAGTGCTGGTTTTAAGAGCGTCCGTGTAAGCAAACGGCAAGAAGTATCATTTAGCCATTCAGATTGTAGAGCTGGCTCTGTTTGTGCACGTGTAATGCATTTTTCCTACTGCCTTTCGACCCAATACACAGAGTACCCGAGGGATTAGGGCATTGGGACTTTAATAATACTTTCATAATAATCTTCCATAATGTATATAGGGAAAATAAACCAGTATAACTTCTTCCTAAACAGCCTTTACAGTTTACAGAGTGAGCCATAGGAACATAATCAAAAACCAACTTAACCGATTAACATTAGCTTTTAAGTGTGCCGTGATTTGTTTTTAGACTTTTCCCAGTTTTTCATGTGTTTATGAGGTGACAGTACTTCATTACACCCCTTGGTGTGGTTGTTATGTGCAATGATGTCTTCCCTTTGTATTTAGGGTTTCTTCCTGGAGGCTAAAATCTTCACAGTCAAATGTGCCAATGAAAAAAAAAACAGTGATATAGTGACATCACAATATCTTCCCCTCCCCTAATCCATCCCCCTTTATCATACAACAGCTGTGGGTGTGGCTTCAGTTCAGGTGGATCACCACCCATCACCACCAAACCAGGCATAGTTAATGAACTGGTGGGCATATCCACATAAAAACTACATTTGAACAAATACTCTACACTTTTTTTGAAAACATTATTCCTCCTCATATAATAATAATAATACCTGATCATGTTTTAGGGGCACGGCACTCCATCTTTAAACCTTTGCTATTCAAACATAGCAGATCTACAAGCTCATCGTACCACGCTATGAGCTTGTAGATCTGCTATTTTAGCAAAATCGTGTATATATATATATATATATATATATATATATTCTTTATTTCATTTCATATATATATATATATATACATACATATAGTATTTTTAAAGCGAACAATTTTAATTCAATTATTTTATTCTGGGTGGCCAAATACATATAATTTTGGGGTTCGTTGGCATGAAATCGTTTGAGGCGCACCACTGATGGCACCCTACGTCTTTTCAGAAAACTGTTCAGACATTCATAGAATCGGGCCTGCAGGTCTAGTGGGTTAAAAAGGGAAAGGAAAGAAAGTGTACTGTTGAATACATGCATGTCATTTGCTCTGAACGTGGCCTAGAGCCCTGCAGTACGTGGTCTCATTGACTAGGACGGTAGTGTGATAATATATACTGGAACCAGACTAGCCCATGTAGACCTGAGGCCGATTCTGAAACAAAATGGCTTCTAAATTATGACAAGTTTTCTGAAAAACCTACGTTCCTATTGTATGTCAGTGGTGCTCAACCCCCCCCCCCCCCCCCCCCCCCCCCAGAAGCAAAGATTTGAGTTAAAAACATTCGCTCTGAAAGATTTGCGCCACATTTTCACGATTTTACAAAAATAGCAGATCTACACGCTCGTAGAGTGCCACGCTACGAGCTTGTAGATCTGCTATTTTTCAATAGCTAAAGTATAAGATAATGGTTAAAGAAACACCAAAAGGGTTTCCCGTCCAGAATGAGCTAGACGTGGTCCTAAGCGTTGTGGTGGGGCGCATCGGTCGGATAGGAATGTCCGTGTAAACACCGTGGGGGAGCATTCGGCACAGTTCACCGAAGAACCAAACCTCGCTGTCATGGAATACCGTTCAACATCTCCGTCCATTTGTGTCTAAATAGAGGCAGTCGAGTGAAAAAAACGGCTGGCAGAGACAGAGCGAAAAGGGGGAGAAAGTATATAGAGAGATGGCAGGACGGACGGGCCTTTTTTCCCCCCTTCCATCGTAGTGTTAGCAGTCTCCCATGACGAGATGCACAGCAGCATCACACAGCGAGGAAAACACACACACGTGCACATGCAAGTGTCAGTTCTGTGCTCGTTCGTAGCCCCGTCAGTGTCTTCTGCTTGTGATAGTTTATTGTAGCTCATAAAATAGCCGGGGAGCCACAGGCCCAAAAGCTCAAGGAATCCAGATGAACCTGTGATGTCATGACATACCTTTTATTTGTGTGTTGTGTATAGGAGCCCTCAAAAACACAAATAAAAAGTATGTCATGACATCACAGGTCCTCTCAGATTTTGGGTGACTGGCTCCCCGGCTAAAATGGACTCGAAGGCAGAGCTGAGCCCTCTTTTTCTATTGATGGTCCTCCAAAGTTTAGGCCTCGGCAGCATTCCACAGTCCTGGGGGTAAAAAACGCCAACATGTTTTCATTGTATAAAAGGTCCTGTTGGAAACGGTTATATTTAGCCGTAGGAAAATATGAGCAACGTATTTTGGAGAGGAAAATTAGATTGCACT
>NC_139700.1:2237048-2284548 GCF_964188405.1 Protomyctophum parallelum | reverse complement strand
AATTCACCTCTTAATGTATGGCGTAAAAGGTCACCAATACCACCAGCATGTTCATGACATTTTTTATTCCAACAATTACTTATTGATTTTCAGTGTGCTCGTGCATGATAGAGAAACTGCTTTTAGGAAAAGGTCAGCCGCGCGCCACGGCCACCCCCATCTCACTTTTTCCAGAGAGGCAACGAGAGAGTCGGGGCCCAGAGAACAAAAGTCCTTTCTTAGAGCCACATGTACGCCCGTTGCTACAGCGTTAGTGTGTTGGCTGATGGCCGCCTGGGCCCTTCAGAGGATCAATTACCAAACTAGCGCCGGGCTAGCGTTCCAGATGTACACACCAGGAACTGTTTAGTAGCGACTCAGGGCAATCTAGCTTTTAGAATCCTAAATAATGAATCCCATCTTTGGACATGACAGGCTCTGTGTGTTGGGGATGTTTGCGATGAGACTCTTGAGTGCAACTGGTAACTGTAGGCAGTGTTTCTAACTTTAGAATACTTTAGAACTTGTAATATGGTGCGAGCTTATTGTTGCTCGTTGTCGTTTCATCAGTAATTGCCTCACACCATGCTTAATTAACCACTTAAACACCAAATGGTTAATTGACTTGCCTCCCCCGGGGTATACTTGGTCCCCTTCTTTTTTCCATCTACAACAATTCTCTTGCTGAAAATAGCCGATCTACAAGCTCACATGTTGCTACCTGACACATTGTTTTAAGATATATATATTTTTTGCGGCTTAAGCCTTTTATTGTTTTTTTTGAAGGGACAGACAGTAGGCTGACAGGAAACGGGAGAGAGATGGGGGAAGACATGCAGTAAAGGCCGTGTCGGGCTCGGGAATCGAACCCGCGGCACACTGCGACTGGATTACCAGTCGGGTGCCCAGACGGTTACGCCACCGCCTGGGCCCCTGACACATTGTTTGTACAGTAGATCTGCTATATGACATGCTCAGAAGATAAGTTCACTAAGCGATATTAGACATACTATATATGCGTGCGGTGCATGCGTGCGTGCGTGTTCAGCAATACAGCCACTTAAAACATACACAATGGACGTGTTTGAGGGAGACACTTTAGAAGACACTTTAGAAGAAGTGTCTGTGTCTGGGACTGCTCGTATGCGAGGCTGCAGCTGGGTGCATCTCAAACAGCGTGGAGACTTGTTTACAAACGAAACCCCCGTACCCGAGAGAGTTGGGAACGCTGTAGTACTGCTTCAGTCTATCTCCGACTAAAATAGTAACTTTATAAATTAAATCTTAAAAGACGAAAATAGAGACTTTGAGAACTGTTTCCCCGTTACAATTGAAGTCAATGAGCGACTATTATTTATTTCTTAAATTGCTAATAAACAACACAACGGAGCGAAATAACTCATGGAATGGAATAGTTTGCCCATAATAAGGTAAGAAAACAACCCAAACCTCCCAAAAAGTGGTCTTACCCTTTATAGTTGCTAATTACCGTGTACGTGCTTGCTAGTTTACGAACGTTGACTCCCATGATCTGTGACTGGAGTGTGTCTGGACTGAATTCGGCCAAAATCATCAAGATTGTGCACTTTTGGCATGGTGTTTCATAAGGTTTTCAAAAACCATCGCAAAAGAGTTTGGTTCGCCCCTTAGTAGTCTTTTTGCAATGAATTCAATATTAGATAAGTCAGTATACACCCCAAATAATTGATAGAAAAATGGATTCTGTTACTATTGGGTATGCTAAATAGGTAAAATAAGTGTCTAGAACTTACATTTTCCAAATTTTTGAGGGGAGCTAGCCTCTCCTATGTCCAGCTTTTAGTGTGTGTGCACAAAAATTGTCCCACACAAACATTAAATTCCCATTGACAATGAATGATGACAATTGTACGTCATAGTGTAAACACAAACATTTGCGCAAGACATTGATGACGAAGGTGAGGACGCAAATTGTGATTGGCCGGAATGAGATGATGTATGATGATGTCCGTCGTACATGATGAGAGTGCCCCTCAGTTCACACGGGTGTGATTTTTATTTTAGGATGGAAGAAATGGCGCTCTGATGGGGGTGGAAACCTAGCCAAAATATTGAGTCATACGTCATAGACTGACGTCATAGATAACTGAGCAGTGTTGATTTCGTCTATAAACTAAGCTATGGTGACTAAAACTAAGACTAAATATATTGACAATTTTGTCAACAAAAGAAACTAGACAAAAATCTTATGTATGTTTTTATTGTATTTATAACTAGAGCGGTGCCCATTGGGCACTGGCCTACTTGGAACGATGCAAGTTGGAAATGGATGCCCCGCCCAGATGTTATGTCTGTGTCCCTTTTATGCCCATATATGGAGTTATTTGTCAGGCATGCCCAAATTTGGAGTCTATGCAGATGTCAGAATGATGTCAGAACAGGCCAGGTCCATATATGGCCCCCATGTGGTTAACCCATTCTGACCGGGCACCCATTTTGGTGTCAGCATCATGTTATGCTTTAGCTATTTAAAAATAGCAGATCTACAAGCTTGTAGGTCTGCTATTTTTGAAAAATCGAAGAGCGACTGACATTTTTAGAATCTGATCTTAGGTCAGAATGGGTTCATCAGACCAGTGTGTGTCCGGCGGAAACCTCGTATGAATCTGATCTCAGGTCAGAATGGGTTAATAAAGAAAAATATATGCCTGTGTATACCACAGCATCAATCCTCAACTACACATTGCACTGTGACCAACGCTGCACCAATCTCACCCGGACTATTTCTGGTGTGGGTCCCGACTTGGCAATTTGTTTTTAATGAGGCCAGCTCCCATGGCGACAGAACACATTTCTCATTTGGGCCGGAGGCTACAAAGGTTTGGGAACACTGACATTATTAGCCAGACCTATCGTATATTATCCCTGCTCAAGGTCAAAACACTGAGCTATGTTGTCTGGATGTCTGCTTGCTCACGAACCAATATACTACAGAGCGTGTCGTTGCATAAGTCTTTAGCTTGGCTTGAATCGAATTAAAGCAATGTCGACCCTTGTCCAAATAAATATATTTGTATTATTATCTTTATTGATTGACCTATCACTATATAATAACTACAAAACAATAGGCCTAATTCATAACGTTTGCTCTGTTGCTCGTTTCTTGTCTTTTGAGAACTTTCCAGTAGCATCACTTGTCAGTTAAACACATTCATGCTAGCCACTAGGGGGGAGTGTTGTGCACAATGTGCAGGTGCCAGAGAAATTTGGTGTTGGTGAAATCACCCCTGAGCTAGGCTATATCTCTGAGGGCGAGGCTTCCCTCCCCAAACCCCTCCCCTACTGGGCGGGGTTAACCCCTACTGGGCGGGGTTTTCCCTTTTCTTTTACATGAGTTGGGCGTGTTCTAATGTAGTAGACACTGAAAAAGCATTCCAGCAGCCAGCTTGTAGCATGGCTCGTTAGGCACCGAGTGTAGTAAGAGAGTGGCGACACGCCTTGATCTCGCTGCAAAGCGGATGCCTATGGGCTATAGTTCCAAACATTGGAACTATCGCATTGAGATAGAATGAGCACTTCCGCATTCCATTGTTACAATGGGAGTCAACGCTAGTGTCGCCACTCTCTTACTAGATTACTCTGGTTAGGCAATAGACTTTCGATCCGTACTTCCTGGGTTCGAATCCTGATCATGCCATAACTTTTGCGGATAAAGTATAACGTTTGCTTTGGTCCGACATGCGTTGCGTCGTGCTTGCAGTTAGGGTTAGGTTTGGGGTTTGGGGTAGGGTTAGTAATAGTAATGTCCGACATACGGTACATGTTCAACCACATGCGTTGCGTCGTGCTTGCAGTTAGGGTTAGGTTTGGGGTTTGGGGTAGGGTTAGTAATAGTAATGTCCGACATACAATACATGTTCAACCACATGCGTTGCGTCGTGCTTGCAGTTAGGGTTAGGTTTGGGGTTTGGGGTAGGGTTAGTAATAGTAATGTCCGAGTCCGACATACACTACATGTTCACCCGTGGCTTTGTGTGGTGCCACTCAAAGTGACTACTGGGTTGGGCTTGCTGGATGCATGGCCCAACCCCTTGTATTTCTGTCAGAAGGCGTTGAGGGGTGAAACACCCATGTGCGAGAAATGTATGAGCAGCCCCCCTGACTGACCAGGAAGTGTATTGCCATCCATAGCTGATGTTGTCGTTGCTTGGACAGAGGCCAATTCTAAAAACGCCTTCTAAATCCTCACCTAAGTTTTCTGAAAAACTTCGTCATTTTTGGATACTGTACAGGACCCCAAAAGGGGTTCCCGCCCAGAAGTGTAGGGTTACAAAAAAGGGGTTCCTGCCTATAGTGGGTTAAGACGAGCAGAATCCGCCAGTGGTAGCATCATCATTAATTAGCGTAGCTTGTTTTAAGGTTTCATAATGTCCTAAACATCCCCGATTTTGAGCAGAAAAAGGACAAATAAGCGCGCGCATGCACATCGCATGCACGTCGGATCGTTTGTTTTTAGATTGACATCCATCTGCTACCGGCCTGGGTTAAATAAAAATAGCATAAATATTAGTACTACCAGAGACGTTGGTGTGACAAGCTTGCTGGAAGGGTCGGGCTTTGCACTATGGAGCGCTAACCGGGATACGTCCATAATGGTTTAATAGTACTAAAATAAATGGATGTACACTGTACAGTATGGGCTGGGACCTGGTGTGACTGCCAACATAGAACTATTTTCTTGTGCGGTGTGGAACTTTATCTCACTATTTCTTCTCTCTCTCTGTCTGCATGTCTGTCTTGTCTACACACTTTTTTTCTGTCTACATACAAATGCACACGTTTGTATGCATGTGCTGGCAAACTGTGTGACTAACACGCATGCAGAGTTGGGAGAGTTAATTCACAGGTTTCCTTGTTCACTCCTGTGTTTGGAGCCACAGTCTCTGGCAGAGACTTGTGCTTCTCCCTCAGGAAATGGGAGGGCCAAGCAAACTAAAAGCTCCCTTTGGACAACTGTGTGTGCATTTAGTCAGACTCGGATACTCTGTGCTTTCTTCACTGTGTGTATACATACATGTGTATGCATGTGTGGGAGATATGACTGATTTTGTGCATGCCTGAGGGTGTGTGTGTGTGTGTGTGTGTGTGTGTGTGTGTGTGTGTGTGTGTGTGTGTGTGTCCGCCCATATCTCTGCCTGCGCTGTTTTTGTTAGCATACGGAAGTCGTAGCTGTTTGCTCTACCAAATTCTGCTGTGTTTAAGTCAGAGCTATCAGAATAGCGTCTGTCAGCCTTGGCAGCAGAACAGCGCTTGGTTGGTTCTGCAGAGTCCAGGGAATCCACTCTCATGTCGGTTCTGTGTATATGCGTGTTTGTCTGCCTGTCTGTGTCCCTCCGTGGGACACATTGCACATCTTTGTCATCGTCTAAACGCCCTTTGAATAATAATTGCGTTACTTTATTTGCTGCTTAATATTTGTTCAGTATAGATCATACAGTATGTACTCATGAAAACGTGGTCAGATGTACATTCTGGAGAACCTAGTAACCTACACATTTCTCTGCCTATTGACAATAACGACGGGCGTCATATTTCTCTCAACTGATCCTTCATCAGTCTATCCCAAATCTCCCATCTTTTCTTTCTCTCCTGCCATTCCTTCTCTGAACATGTTAAGCTTTTAGGAGATGTCATGCATCCACCCACTCTTTTTTTTCACTTAATTTTTATTGAAGGAAGAACAGACAAGAAAAACAACAAACAAGACTATACGGAAAGAAAAAAGAAAAGAAAAAGACAAAGTAAAAGGGCTGCATTTTTCATATTACAAAAAACATTCAATGAGATCCTATTGCAATATCGCTAGGCTGAGAGAAGAGATTCGACTTTTCCCACTTTTTATAGAATTTATCCTCTTGTAGTCTTGTAGTATGAATGTTAGTTTTTCCATAGCATACAGTTCCTCAATAATGTCCATCCATTGATCTTTCATTGGTGGGTCCTGTTGGCACCAGCGTCGAGTGATTGCTTTTTTACTTGATGCTAAGATGATCTTGCTCTTTTGGTGTTTTAAGCATTATGTTATGCTTAAGCTATTGAAAAATGGCACATCTACAAGCTCATAGTGTGGCACCGAGTGCTGCGCTATGAGCTTGTAGATTTGCTATTTTTGAAAAACATGTGGCGCAAATCTTTGAATGTTATATTCTTTCAGAGCGAACGTTTTTAACTCAAATCTTTGCTTCTCTGGGGGATGCCTGGAACAACATATTTTCAGATGGAGGTCTGAGGCGGCAGGCCAAATGCATAAAATTCTTGGGGTCCTTGACGTAAAAAACTTTGAACACCACTGACATATAGAAACATAGGTTTTTCAGGAGAATGTCATGATTTAGAAGACATGTTATGTTATAGAATCTGTTCTCGGTTAAAAGACGAAAACAGAGACTGGTTCTCCTCTGAGACTCTCCCTCTCTCCCTCCAGCTGGGAGAAGCGCGTGGACCAGCGGGGCAGGTTCTACTACGTGGACCACAACACCAGGACCACCACATGGCAGAGGCCCACCGCCGAGTCGGTGCGCAACTACGAGCAGTGGCAGAGCCAGCGCAGCCAGCTGCAGGGAGCCATGCACCAGTTCAGCCAGCGCTTCCTCTACCAGGTAACCAAGTAGTAACCAAGTACTGTACTTTAACCACATTCTGACCTGAGATCAGATTCATACGAGGTTTCCGCCGGACACACACTGGTCTGATGAACCCATTCTGACCTGAGATCAGATTATAAAAATGTCAGTCGTTCTTCGATTTTTTTCAAAAATAGCAGACCTACAAGCTCGTATCGCGCCACTCGGTGGCGCGATATGAGCTTGTAGATCTGCTATTTTTAAATAGCTAAAGCATAACATGATGCTGACACCAAAATGGGTGCCCGGTCAGAATGGGTTAAGCATTGTTATACTTTAGATATTGAAAAATAGCAGATCTACAAACGAAATTGTGGCGCAAATCATTGAATATATATTCTTTCACGTTTTTACCTCAAATATTTTCTTTGTTGGCGTCCCTGAAACAACCTATTTTCAGATGGGGGTTGGCCGGGCCAATTACGTATAAAAAAAAAAAAATCCTTGACATGAAATAGTTTGAAAACCACTGATAGGTTTTTCAGATTTTTTTTTTCAGAATAGGATTTAGAAACCTTTTTTTTTTTATCAGCCTCAGGTCTAAATGGGTTAAGTACAATTTCGAGGTATTTTACTATTTGTACTTTACCTTTTCTCCACTACATTTATTTGAAAACTTTAGTTACTTATCATACATACATCAACCACTTCAGCCCTATACACATCTACACGTTTTCAAAAGATTTCTTTGATACATTTGGCATTGACAATTAGCATATATGCAGACAGTGAGGAAGCCTGTTTTTCACTTTCCCCAAATCTGTTTATTACCGTATGGACTAGTTTATCTGTATTCTTTTTTATATATATTTTTTTTTACGCTTGGTCGAGGATATAAAACAAATGAAGAACAGGTGGCCGGTGTCAGGAGGAGGAAACAAAGGGAGTTCCATGACAGTGCTCGTAAAGAGCCAATATCACATTTATTGTCAGTTTCTGTGTCCTGATGAAATCTAGGAAGCCGCCAGTAAATCTCACACATGGGCGCCGCTATGTGGTTTCTCTGTCGGCTGGTGATGGTCTGCGTGTACACTACGGGGGCAAGCAATGTTATTTGAGTCTGGGTTTTTTAGTATTTTTCCAGTCATTGCAGGAGTGGTCCCCTCTTTTGACAATAGCTGTCCTCTCAGCGAAAGCAAAGCCAAGGTCAAGTTTCACCCTGACAGTTAAGACTTATAGAGCTTCAACAACAGCCCATTCTGGAACTGGGGCGTTCCTCCGGTACGCACCATTAGTAAAACCAGCCTTAAAACTGTTACAGACTCCCATTAAAAGACCCCTCCCAGCTTCTAAAAAAAAAGTGTGTGTGTGTGTGTGTGTGTGTGTGTGTGTGTGTGTGTGTGTGTGTGTGTGTGTGTGTGTGTGTGTGTGTGTGTGCGCGCATCCGTCCATTCCTAGAGCTGTCCCCTCTCCCCCCATCCATTAACAACATAGCCATTTTCTGAGTCACTGTCCAGAATAACCTCCTCCTCCTCTGACTTCCTAACAATACAGCCCTGCACCCCTCTCTCTCTCACCCATCTCCCTCCCTCCCTTCATCCATCCATCCAGCCCTGCATCCCTCTCTCTCTCACCCATCTCCCTCCCTTCATCCATCCATCCATCCATCCAGCCCTGCATCCCTCTCTCTCTCACCCATCTCCCTCCCTCCCTTCATCCATCCCTCCATCCAGCCCTGCATCCCTCTCTCTCTCACCCATCTCCCTCCCTCCCTTCATCCATCCCTCCATCCAGCCCTGCATCCCTCTCTCTCTCACCCATCTCCCTCCCTCCCTTCATCCATCCCTCCATCCAGCCCTGCATCCCTCTCTCTCTCACCCATCTCCCTCCCTCCCTTCATCCATCCATCCAGCCCTGCATCCCTCTCTCTCTCACCCATCTCCCTCCCTTCATCCATCCATCCCTCCATCCAGCCCTGCATCCCTCTCTCTCTCACCCATCTCCCTCCCTCCCTTCATCCATCCATCCATCCCTCCATCCAGCCCTGCATCCCTCTCTCTCTCACCCATCTCCCTCCCTCCCTTTGTCCCTGGGCTCAGGCAGTGGCTCAGGGGTAGTAGAGTGGCCGGTAGAGCATCCCGGGCTCCCCCAGAGTATAGTGTCGAAGTGTCCTTGAGCAAAGACTCTGACCCCCTAAATGCTCCCGATGTGCAGGTTTGTGCCTTCTGTGGAATGTGTTTGTGAATAAGGTGAATGTAGAATGAATGAATGAATACCTGGCAGTGAGTGTGTTTAACCAATTCTGACCGGGCACCCATTTTGGTGTCAGCATCATGTTATGCTTTAGCTATTTAAAAATAGCAGATCTACAAGCTCATATCGCGCCACCGAGTGGCGCGATATGAGCTTGTAGGTCTGCTATTTTTGAAAAATCGAAGAGCGACTGACATTTTTAGAATCTGATCTCAGGTCAGAATGGGTTCATCAGACCAGTGTGTGTCCGGCGGAAACCTCGTATGAATCTGATCTCAGGTCAGAATGGGTTAAGTGGTTGAGCTCACAGCAAGCCATGCCACTTGGGGCCGGGTGTTTAGGGCAGTGGTTCCCAAACCTTTTCATGTCAAAGACCTCCAAAATGATACTCATTAGCGCCATTTGAAGAGATATGCCAGTGACCCCCATAAAAGAGTTGGACGGCTCTAGCAGTGATTTTCAATCATTTTCATTTCAAAGGCCCCCCGTTACGTTTGATGTTTGATTAGGCATTTATATCTCTGGGACCCCAATTTATACTGTAAAATCAATGTTTATTTAACTCTTGAGAGTGTACAAATGGAACCAAAATGTACACTCTCAGAGTTACAGACCCATAAGGGTCCATTTGGTTCGAAACTATCATTCAGCTGTGGACCCCCTGGAACTCCCTCGAGGACCCCTGGGGGTCCCCAGGACCACACTTTGGGAACCACTGGTTTAGGGCAAATGACAGGCTTGTTTGGGTGAGTCTGGGTGTTTGCACTTTGCAGTACATTCTCAGCCTGAAGTGAAGTCGAGCTGAAATCCCCTTTACAGCTCCCTCCCTCCCTCCTCTCCCTCCCTCCCTCCGTCCATCCATCCTTGCCTCGCTGACCCTGTCTGAGAAAAGCCAAGTGGCAGGTCTGCCCTCCATGTGGAGAGTCCAGAGTTGTGTTTTGGAATGCCCCAAACCGCTGATAGCAACGGCTATTTCTGGACCCAGTGTGTGTGAGAACAAGAGCGGAACATGCAGGGGTTTTGAGGCAGACACACACACACACACACACACACACAGGATGTTAAACTGTGTGCACAGTATATACTCATAGCCAAATGTAGCCCTGAATACACACACACACACACACACACACACACACACATTGATTCAGTCATTGGGTCGCTGCAGTCACTCTGGGGTGGAAGTGGACTTTGGGGACTTTGACATCAGCAGGCAGACTGGCTGTGGAGCAGATAAGAGCTGCTTCAGTCCTCCATGATGGCATCCTGCCTGCCGTGATATCATGGCCTCGTGCTTTTAGCTCCACTGGCTGTTGTTTTTCATGCAAACCATCACCGTCTATGTCTGGATGTGTGTGTGTGTGTGTGTGTGTGTGTGTGTGTGTGTGTGTGTGTCAATGTAGGCGGATGTGTGTACGTGCGTGCGGCAACGTGCCCACTGTTGAGTCGTGTGTGTGTACGTATATGTGCTCACAGCTCTGTAATGTGGAGACCAGGTGCTACATTTCTGCGTTAGCACATGACAATGAGCAAGTTGAGAGGTTAGCCATCCTTTAAATGGACCATGACACCGTAATGGCCCCACACATGCACGCACTCACACACACACACATACTCTCACACGCACAGACACACATTCTCACACACACACACACACACACACACACACAGATCTACAAGTTAGGATTATACACGCACACAAACTCATGCACTAAATGTTGTTTATTTTTTATAAACTAGAGGCCTACTTGGAAACGATGCAAGTTGTAAATCCATGCCCACACCCAGTTATTATGTCTGTGTCCCTTTTATGCCCCACATATGGAGTTATTTGTCAGGCCATGCCCAAATATGGAGTCTAATATGCAGATGTCAGAACAGCATTGTGATGTCAGAACAGGCCAGCTAAATTGAACACTTAACTTAGTATTTAATACTTGAATACTTATACTTAGTATTTAATACTTAGTACTTTCAAAAGGGTTTATTGGGGCACCTTACAAATTGCATTGTTTGTTCTACTGGCTTAAACATGTCAGTGTTTCTAGTGTTGCACTGTTGACAGCTAAAACGTCCTATTGTCCCTTGTCCCTCCCATTGTCACACCCACTTCTGTCCAGCTCTAAGGTGATAAAATGTTGTGAATATTGAAAAGGGCTTTTCTCAGCTTTGGGTGAAAGGCCCCAGTCATTTTAAAATGGTTATATCTCCTTCAATTATTGTCCAATTTCATTGAATGATACATCATATGAAAGCTTACATTCTGTACTTTAATAATCTGTAAAAATCTGAAAAATGGAAAAGTAGAGTTGAGGGCCTTTTTGCTGGAGTTGGTCACATATATGGAGACCCAGAGCCCGGGCAGGGCCTCGACACCGGGCACTGCACTCCCTGTGGGGGGTGTGGTGGAGCGCGTGTGTCAAATTTGAAGTTGGCGGGGACGAACGGTTCTCCAGTTATGTGGATTATACAGACGTACGTAGTACGTCGTACACACGTACGTCTACACACAGAGATTGGCAATGCAATGACAATCCTTACCGCATGCACGCATAAAAGAGCTCTCAGTCACTCATGCACAAGCTGGCCATTGCATTGTAGTGCTCTGTGTGTGTGTGTGTGTGTGTGTGTGTGTGTGTGTGTGTGTGTGCGTGTGCGTGTGTGCGCATAGGATAATTGCAGCTCGTTAGAGAGTGGTCTCAGAGGCATTAAATGCCGTTTCCGGCTCTCCCTTTCCCAAAGTCCCCCCCCCCCCCCCCCCTGCCCCCTCTTTCTCTACATTTACCAGCATACCCCCTTTTCCTCTACCTCCTCCAAAATCCCTTCTCTTTTTCTTTTTTTTTTACCCCTATTCAAATTCCCCCCCCGGCTCACACATCGACCAAAAAAAACCTTTTCTTTATCTTCAACGATTTCATTCGCCTGCCCCTCTCTCTCTAATCTTTTTTTTTTAGTGCACTTATAAATATATCTATAGCTTCCACTCTCTTCCTGTCCACCCATCGAATCAATCTCCACCCCCACCTACCCTACCCTACCCTGCCTTTTTTCAGCTAGGGGCCTCTCTTTAATACCTCCCTCTGTCCACTCTCTCCTTTAACAAGGAACCTTAACAGCAACACTAACTGAATTGAACCTGTGTCTTGTTATACACACGCACGCACGCACGCGGAGCGGGGCGGCGTGGCTCACCGGCACCGGGCCGGCAGCCTAGGCGCGTTCAATGTGAAATGAGACATTCTGCATTACGAGTAGTTTTACTTTTGGTACTTGGATTAATTAATTCCGGACTTTGACTCGTAACGGAGTATTCCTACACTGCAGTATTGATACTTTTACTTAAGTAAAACGTGTGAGTACCTTTTCCACCATTGGGTGTTAGATCATGTACCCGTGCTCTCACACTGGCACATGATCCACACATGGCCCCCCTCTCTCTCTCTCTCTCTCTCTCTGTACACAAAAACGTATACATTTTAAAGCTATTTTGCTAATATTCATCTAATTCGGCGCCACAGCGCCATCTGGAGGAGGGCTCTCCACCATAAGTGCATTTTCACCGGCGAGCACCTTTTTTAGATTGAAAGCCAGTTTGGCCGGAAACCGAGAATCAGGAAGTAGAAATCCGCTGTTTGTCATTTAATCCAATCAAAACATACTTTCCGTAAGCAATGATCATGTCGTTTTGAGAAATGAGAAATAGTTTTGACCCAAAAAGAAGAACCTGAGATATTAGTGTTCAAAAAGCTGCGTCCTCGTATATAGACAGCATAATCCAGCGAAATTTCCATTTCCGTTTTCTTCCTTTTTTTAACGGACCGCTACCAGTGCTACTAGTGTTCTGCGGGTGCAGATGATCACCGTAATCAATTGATTAAAAAAAAAAAAGAAGGCGTCAAAAGGCGCAATAGGCAACGGGTGAGTTAAGGATAATCTTTCTATAGTCTCCATTTAACATTTACTTTCTCTCCGTGCCTTATTTTCTCCTTTTCCCTTTTTTTCTTGCTCCTTTCTTTTTTTTCCTTTTCTTTTTCTTCGCTCTGTGAAACCGTGTGTGGAAGTGGCTGAATGGCCAGGGTTAGAGATGATGATGTCATCTTGTCTTTATATCATTATATTCTCCTTTTACCTTTTTTAGTCACACAGACCCCAGAGAAGGGTGGGGCTCCCTCTGGGCATAGATTGGCTGTCGTTGAAGTGACACACAGTACACACGCACGCACACACGCACCCACGCACCCACACACACACACACACACACACACACACACACACACACCCTTTAACCCTGCTATATGCCCGCTCTTCTCCCCGCAGTCGCAGTCCTTTTCCATCTGAACAACACCGTCGGATTTTCCATGACAGAGGCTCTCTTTAATGGGCACAGTCAGTCAGTCACATTGGTTTTGGGAAATGCTGTTGACGTAAAGTAGCTACTACTCGTACTTCATGGATCACCGGGGTGATCATGAATCGCATTTTGTTTTTCGTGGAGAAAGCTTCCAGTGAGAGAAAAAAAATCTATTCGGATTTTATAGATAATATTATGAGTCCATTTGGGGTCCACCTGAATAGGGCCATTTGATTCAGAACATCATCCCGTTCTGAATCCCCAAAACTATCATTCCCTCACCACTGACACCAACAAGCATCTTTTCAACAACTTTTCCACTCACCTTATATGCGTGTGTGTGTGTGCGCGTGTGTGCGTGTGCGTGTGTGTGTGTGTGTGTGTGTGTGTGTGTGTGTGTGTGTGTGTTTGCACGTCCCAGTATCATCAGTAACCATATACACGTACACATTGAGTGACTGTTTGCTGTACACAAATTTTCCACACTTTGGAACATACACAGGCTCCTCGCGAAGACACACTAGGCTTTTTGTATGTGTGTGTGCGTGCGTGCGTGCGTGCATGTGTGCGTGCGTGTGCACACGTGTGAGTGCAGGCTGAGTAAACCCCACAGTTGTTCCAGGCGCGCAGGGTGAATAAAGGTGCCTTTTGTCAGGCATGGGGTTGAGTTGGGGGGTTGGGGGTGGGGTGTCCAGTCTGGAAACGAGCATGAATGTTCCCTCAGTTTTCCCTCAGACATCACACCTCCCTGCCTACTTTCACAGCACCATTAGAAGAGAGAGAGAGAGAGAGGCAGAGCAAAGGGACAGGGGGAGAAGAGGAGAGGAGGAGGAGGAGGAGGAGGAGGATTTCGGCGACGGGATGGGGTAGGGAGGGAGGGAGGGAGGGAGGGAGGGAGGGAAGGGTACCAGGGTGGTGATGGGGGGAGGTTGGGGTGGTGGTGTTGGTGGAGGGGGGGGGTGGGGCTTACGGCCAGCCAGTGAGCTCATTGGAACAGCGCGTTGTTTTATCCTCCTACCCGAGCGTGTCGTTTTTGGAAGGCATTACGAGCCCGCTGGCCGGCCAGCTCCCTCAGTCTCCCAGTACCACCGCGCCGGAGAGGAGCACCCCACCGCCGCCCCACCACCTCAACTCACGCCCCCCCATCCATCCATCCATCCATCCATCCCTCTCTCCTCCCTCCCTCCCTTCCTCCCTCCTTCCTTCCCTCTCTCTCATTCAGAGCCAAGGCATGACTGACTGACTGACTTTGGCTTTTTACTGACTTACTGACCGGCCGCCCTGCACACACACACACCGCGCGCGAGCCCTCTCGCTGGTTGCCCCTTTCGGTGGGTCAGAGCTTTTTCCCGCGACCGACTGACCAACTTGCCCGCCCGCCGTAGGAGACACTTCTTCAAACGGAGACCTCACTTCTGCTCGCTGATCTGGGTCGCCGCGGCAGCAGCAGCTTCACCGCCAGCGTGTGCCCCCCCCCCCCCCACCACCCTCATTCATGTTCATGCTGTTGTCTTCCTAATCTGCCACAGCTGGGTTCAGCTCACCCCCAACACCACCGTGCGGTTTCCGAGGCATTTTCTACCATCTTTTTTGCTGCCGTTTAATATTTTTTCCCTCCTCCTCCTCCTCCTCCTCCTCCTCTAGTACCTGCCATTTGTTTCTGTGCATGTTTCTTTTTTTACTTTTTTTTTGTGGCGTGTGTTGGCCTTTTTTTCCATCTCATATCCACATGCTTGTTCTCACACACTTGTGGGAGCCGCCGAGTCCTCCGGAGCTGAGTGGACAGATTAAAGAATTTCACACCGCCGCGCCGCCGCCGCATGGAGACGGCGGCGAGGAGAGGACCGAGAGGCAGGGAGAGACGGACGGAGGAGCGAGGAGGAGGACAGAAAGGTGGAAGAAGGGCGAGAACGAGAGCAAGTTACCCTAACTGGACACGCGGTCTCTCTCTCTTTTTCTCCCTCAGCCGACCGGGGCTCCTGTGGAAAATGACCCTCTGGGTGCACTCCCGCCGGGATGGGGTAAGTCCACCGAGCACGCACACACACACACACACACACACACGCACACACAGACACTCACTTTCTTTGAATGCACCTTAATGCCCCCTCCCCCACTCAGGCAGACAAACACCTATATTTGTGTGCGCTAGTCGTTTTCTCCCCTGTACCTCCATTTGTTTGTTCGTGTGTGTTCACTGCTAATCAGAACTTTGCAAAGTTTGCATGCATAAGTCCATAGTAGTGTTACTTACATTCCACACAGAAATCGACCCCAATTGGACCCTTAACGTGATCCGTAGGGGTCCGTTCGTTTGGTTCAATTGTTTCCTTTGCTGTGTAATTGCATCGCTGTTTATTTGGTTTAGTGAACTTACTGAGCCACAAAGATGGCCTGAGCTGAACCTGTTGAAGCGCACGCATGGAGTCGACATTGGTTCACCTCCCAAAAGATGAAGCTCAACACTGTGAGCGTGATTTGTATAAGGTTTGGTTCTAGCTTTGGATGCTGCTGTTCAAACCGTCAGAAGTGGCGTGAGTGAGAGCCCCGTACATCAGTGGGGCCACGATATTTCCACACTCACTCCAGATGGGCCACATTGCAAATTACTGTCATAGCAAAAATTGCGCGTTTTGAGCTTGTAGATCGGCTATTTGAATTGAAATCCAGATTATTTTTTGTTGCTCTTTTTTCAAGTGCCTTAGTAGTTATGTTAACTTTAAACCAATACAAATACATTGGACATAAAAAAAGACAATAACATTTTAATACATTATACTACTCATTATACTAATTTAGACTGAAGTAATTAAAGTGCATCATGTTTGCAATAATATATCAGTATTCTGATATGAACCCATTCTGAACGGGAACCCATTTTGGTGTCGGCATCATGTCATGCTTTAGCTATTTAAAAATAGCAGATCTACAAGCTCATATCGCGCCACCGAGTGGCGCGATACGAGCTTGTAGGTCTGCTATTTTTGAAAAATCGAAGAACGACTGACATTTTTTAGAATCTGATCTCAGGTCAGAATGGGTTCGTCAGACCAGTGTGTGTCCAGTGGAAACCTCGTATGAATCTGATCTCAGGTCAGAATGGGTTAAGTGAAGGTGGGGGGCCGCATGGGGCCCACCCCTGCCGTACATAATAGCCATCAATCATTACTGAGCCTCTTGAGTCATGGCTGGTTTTTATCTACAGCGTTTTTACTGGACTGTTCAAACCCCTGACCTTCCAGCTAAGCATCCTAACGGAACAGTCAGGATTGTTCACATTGTTCTTGGATTTAACCTAGATCCTAGGTTCCCTAGAAAGACAAATCACACCCGTGTGAACTGAGAGGTGCAGTCTGCTCAACAACACCGCATGCAGTCATAGTTCTAGTGCTGCAGTGTGAATTGCCCTGTAGGCTCGACAGTCAAAGGGAACTGCAGGTTGTTATACAGTACCACCGGCTGTGCACTTTACTACCTCTTTCAAAGAAGTTGGATCTCTCAATAGATACGTAATAACGGTTTCCAGCAGCAACAAAAAAAAGGCTGTTTTTTATGTGAATGGGGTTATATGATATCAGATCTTTGCTTTTCCTTCTTCAAGGTCATGGTGTGAATGAGAGTCTTGGTAGAGAGAGAGGGGAGAGAGGGGTTTGATATGTGGGTGAGCTTCTCTTCCCTTAAAAAGAGAACAGCGAAAACAGTACCTCACAGCAGCAGACGCATATCTCATGATCAAATGTCAGTTGGCTTGATTAACCTGCTTAAGCCTATTTTAAATGGTAAATAAATGGTAAATGGTGCATTTATATTGCGCTTTTATAGTGCATTACATGATTCACCCATTCATACACCGATGGCGGAGGAAACCATCCCAGTCACCAACCTGCACAATTAGTTAGCAATTAGTGGTTCAGACCGAGTCTTGCTCAAGGACACTTCGACACTAATCTCTTGGCAAGCCCCGGGATCGAAAATAAGATTCGTAAGCGATCTACAAGCTCACAGCGCATTGTGTGATGCGACATGAACTTGTAAGATCTGCTACTTTCCAAAAATGTTGAAACATTTTTTTTCTTCACATTTTGAAAACATCTTGAAAATCTTCACCCATGATGACACGCCTAAAATAGGGACCAGTGGCATGTTGGCGATTAACACTGTGAATATCAGATAAACGTTTGTTTTTGACTCGCACTACTCATGCTGATTTATAACGTACATGCACAATGCACACACCACTTCCTTTGCCTCAAATCCCACAAATTACAGACGCTGTGTGTGTAGTTGATGGGATTCTACATAATCCAATCTATTTTCAAACCCGGATTTATGTGCAGAGTTAACCCATTCTGACCGGGCACCCATTTTGGTGTCAGCATCATGTTATGCTTTAGCTATTTAAAAATAGCAGATCTACAAGCTCATATCGCGCCACCGAGTGGCGCGATACGAGCTTGTAGGTCTGCTATTTTTGAAAAATCGAAGAACGACTGTGACATTTTTAGAATCTGATCTCAGGTCAGAATGGGTTCATCAGACCAGTGTGTGTCCGGCGGAAACCTCGTATGAATCTGATCTCAGGTCAGAATGGGTTAAATCATACGCACTGGGCAAATTCCGCCGTGCTAACATTTTCACAAGCTAATTCTCTCGCTGTTACTCTCCAGACCCCCTCGGTAATGTTCTCTCTGATGCCTTTTCAGCATGCTGTGGTGTGGTGTCTCAGGCCGAAAACCACAATTATATCGCTGACTCAGATTCACTTTTCGTGCGTGTTCTTTTTCATCTGCGGCCTGCACGTCTGTTTCCCCTTTGCAGGGTCAGAAGAAAAGGGGGAAATGGGGAAGAGAAGGAAGAGATTATGAGGGTATGACGGGGGGGAGGGAATTGATTGAAAGACGGGGGTGAGCAACTGAGCACAGGAACAGAGAGAATAGAGAGAGAGAGAGAGAGAGAGAGAGAGAGGTGAAAGGCTGAAAGAGCTGGCATGTGAAGTCTAATTTATACTTACGAGTTGACCTCGTCGTACCGAATTTTCAAACGTTCTCATTTTCATCATACAAGAACGCAGGCGTTTGGTGACGTATGATTTAGCCTTACGACGAGTTGCAATGTGAGCGCTACTGTTTCTGCAGCCTCCACACACGCCCGTTAATGAGAAAAAGATGTCAGAGAGAGAGAGATGGAGGGAACCGGGGGAAAGGGAGGGGGCTGGAAACGGCCCAACGCAAAGTACTGTGCACACATACACACTCAACCTGGCACTCTCTAAACCTCGCTGACTTGCACACATACACACTCAACCTGGCACTCTCTAAACCTCGCTGACTTGTGCCCTATATTCTCTGTCCAGGGCAAACGGCAGTTACCATGGTATTGTTTCTATAACGTGACTGACCATAAACCTTTTTTTTCTGCAACGCCTCCCTACTTTCACTTGTGGCTAGTTCACCTCAGTCACATTTGCTCTCAGCCCAACCTACACACACACACACGCACGCACGCACGCACGCACGCACACACCAGCTCACAAGTTTGCATGACCTAGAAAGGCGAAGGTGAACCTGACTGAGTAAGGCATTTTGGAACGGCCACAGTGAAATGCCACAGGGACTCGTCACTTTTCTACCGAGACTGTGAGATTCAGCCGTTCTCCTCTCTTCATCTCGCTAAGCATCATGAGTCCTGTCATCACGCTCATATGATCCCAGTAATATTCCACAAAGTGCAGGCCTATGTTGATAGCCTCTGTGGTTCTTGTTATAACTTTTCATGTTGTTCTGGGCCTTCTTTCAGCCAAGTCTCAATGTGATATACTCTCGCTCCTTGCGGTGTAGAATCCAAATCATACACTTCATTGAATGTCATCATCCTCTCTTTACCCTCAGCCTCCTGTCTGTACTAATAAATGCGCAAATGTCTTTTTTCATCTACAGAGAAGCGCCAGGACAACGGGAGAGTATACTTTGTCAACCACAATACGCGAACGACACAATGGGAAGATCCACGAACCCAGGGGTGAGACTGGAAGTGTGTGTGTGTGTGTGTGTGTGTGTGTGTGTGTGTGTGTGTGTGTGTGTTCGTGTGTTCGCTAAAACTGCCTGCATGTTGGCTTGCATGTCTGCCTTTGTTGTTGTATGCATCTGTGGATGTATAAATAAAGCATTATTGACATTTTGTTAACCCCAGAAAACAGGTCGCTAGAACACCAAGGGCCCTGTTCATGCCTCTTATCTATCCCTAAACGTCTTTGCTTTTTTTGTCTTTTTTTTACTATTTTGAAAAACATTTCTGGACAGTTCAAATTGCCGATCTACAAGCTCACAACGTGTCTATGTAGACCGGGCTAGTTGAACAATTTGAACCCATTTAGACCTGAGGACGATTTTTTTTTTACAAATGTCTTCTAAATCAGTTTTCAGAAAAACCCATGTTTCTATGTCAGTCGTTCTCAAACACTTTCATGTCAAGGACCCCCAAAAATATATGTAATTGGCCGCCGACCCCCATCTGAAAATATGTTGTTCCAGGTAATGTTTTTAAAATAGTAAAAACGTTCAGGGAAAGGGGTAAGGCACTGTCGCAAATTGGCCCCCAAGTGCTATTGTGTCACACCATCACACTCTTGATGCAACCAGGGATGAAAGATCAACATATTTGTGGAAAAAAAATAGCTCAACGATTGGTCTTATTAATGGGTTATTTAGTACTGAATATAACAAACTATTAAGCTAATAAAGTCTGGGGTTATGCAAATGAACAACTTTTATTTTTATTTTTTTCTGCACAGAAATTGCACATTTACATTATCTGTTCGTTGATAATGTGGTCATTTTATGGCATCAGCCTCGGGTCCATGTGTCATTCATATCAGTGTCTTCCCGTGAGAAGTTATTATTATTATTTCCACTTCACTCACATTTATCATACTCCCCCTTTCCGTGTCGACAGATTTAAAAGCATTTTAAAACCCGCTTTTTAAGATATTAACCTCTGATATGAACCCCTGAAAGAAAATACTCAGGGGGAAGGAAGCAAAAAATAGCTTCAGTTCATATACACTTCAAAGTATACTTGAGAGACCTGAGATCGCGAATACTGTACCTTCTGGTACAAAAGGTTGGTTGATGGTCAGTGACTGGCATCTGAACACGTCAAAGCTATCCTTCAAAGACCAAAAAGAACTCGCCATCACATAGCTGTTAAATTGTGGTTCAGAATGAGGGCAGAGTTTTAGGGTCCAAGGTTTTATTCACCTACAGTATAGTGTGTGTGTGTGTGTGTGTGTGTGTGTGTGTAGGGGAGGAAAGGGACAGTTCAGTATTTCTGTGTCCAGGGGACCAGCCATGATTTTAGTTTTAGTCACATTTTAGTTACCTGTTTTAGTGTTAGTCTCGTTTTAGTCGACTACATAATCATAAGATTTTAGTCAATTCAAAATACAGTTGATTTAGTCGATTAAATTGTATTTTGGCGGGCCTTGATGCCATTGTAATGACAGATTTTTACACTTGCTGAGCACAGCCGATCTACCAGCTCACAACACGTCGCAGGCAGCGCGACACACGTCGTGAGCTTGTAGATCAGCTATTTTCAGCATTCAACCAGGTGTAGAATGACTTAGTTTCTTTTTGTTGACGAAATTGTCAATATATTTAGTCTTTTAGTTTAGTAATCATAGCTTAGTTTTCATTTAGTTTATTTGGTTTTCGTCAGTGAAAGAAAAAAGAAAAAAAAGTAGTCGACGAACATTTTTTCATAGTATTAGTCGGCGAAATCAACACTACCGGGGGGGACGAGACCCCCACCTACCAGGCCGGGACCGTGCAGCTCACCACTGCCCCTCTCCCCTGTTTCAGGATGATCCAGGAGCCCCCCCTGCCCCCGGGCTGGGAGATGAAGTACACCGCCGAGGGAGTGAGATATTTTGTGGATCACAACTCTCGCACCACCAGCTTTAAAGACCCTCGCCCCGGGTTTGAGTCAGGGTAAATATCCACTTAACCCAGTGGTTCCTAAAATGGGGGTCCGGGGGATCCCCAGGGGTCCTTGATGAGGGAGTTCCAGGGGGTCCCCCCAGCTAAATGATAGTTTGGGAACCAAATGGACCCTTATGGGTCTGTAACTCTTGAGAGTTGTACAAATGGAACCAAAATGGACCATTTGTACACTCTCTGAGTTAAATTAACATTGCTTTTTCATTATAAATTGGGGGTCCCAGAGATAGAAATGCCATTAAATTGAGGATCCTTGAAATTAAACGGGTTGAGAATCACTGCTAGAGCCGTAAAGATCTTCTCTCATGGGGGTCCTTGGCATATCTTTTCAAATGGGGGTCCTCGGGCTAATTAGTGTCAATTTTGGGGTCTTTGACGTGAAAAGGTTTGGGAACCACTGCTTTGTTTTTAGGTACAGTTTACTTGTACAGACCTCAGGCAAAAAGTGTCAAGCCAGTTTTTTTGTTTTCAGCAAAGCAAAAACCAGAAAGAGGCCTTGGTATCCAAGTTACATGAACTCTTGTATGAGTCCATATTGGGCTGAAATGATGTCACCTACTAGGTCTGGTTTGTAGCAAATAATTATAAAGAAAAAGTCTACCATAGTTTAATGCCGTCCCCTTCCTTTATATTTTGCAGAAGGGCCCATTTGTTAATCTGTCACTTTGTCGCGGCCATGTTTCATCGTTGCTTGACTTTTTTTGGATTTACAATTTCTTTGTAGAGCCATTAAAACGAAAACAAAACATAAATCACTCCTTCGAATTGCACACGATTAACTCGGGTGTTTTACATCAAGTCGTCGTGTTTTATCACATGCACATGTTCATAAAATGCGAGACACTGCACTCCCCTGTCCTTAATGTGTGCCTTGCTCATAAGTATTCTTATTTCTTACCCAGAAGGTCAAGTCATAATGTGCTGATGTGGCCTAACGGCTCCATAACATCCAGCTCTGATATGTATATGTGTTAGCTCTGCGCATTTTCTTTGTGTGTACAAGTGTACATGCAAGATGGGCATGCTTTGTGTGTTCATTTGCGTGCATGAATGTTCATGTCCTCCTGTTTGTGTGCGTGCGCGTGTGTGCCTGTGTGTCTGCAAACTACTTTTCGTGCTGATGTTTCAACATACGATGGTTCTCCATCCATGCTATATTTTATAGTCCCGCTGGTCCCAGACAGCTCTCGGAGTGTCTTAAGTGTTCTACGCTGAATACTAGGAGTCTGTGTCCGTGGCCAGTACATTGCCGCTGCGGTCTCCATTTCCTAACCCAAACCAAGATGTGCCTGGCAGCACTTGCCAACCCAAATCCCACTGCATTAGAGGCCTCTTTTCTCTACCCTGCAGGCCTCCACATTCTCTCCCTCCCCCCTCCCTCCCCCCTCTGTCTGTCTGTCTGTCTGTCTGTCTGTCTGTCTGTCTGTCTGTCTGTCTGTCTGTCTGTCTGTCTGTCTGTCTGTCTGTCTGTCTGTCTGTCTGTCTGTCTGTCTGTCTGTCTGTCTGTCTGTCTGTCTGTCTGTCTGTCTGTCTGTCTGTCTGTCTGTCTGTCTGTCTGTCTGTCTGTCTGTCTGTCTGTCTGTCTGTCTGTCTGTCTGTCTGTCTGTCTGTCTGTCTGTCTGTCTGTCTGTCTGTCTGTCTGTCTGTCTGTCTGTCTGTCTGTCTGTCTGTCTGTCTGTCCATCTCTCTGTCTGTCCATCTCTCTCTCTGTCTATCCATCTGTCTGTCTGTCTGTCTGTCTCTCTTTCTCAGTACGTTTTCAGCGGGCGAGCATCGGCCGACACATCTCCCGTTATCGCCCGAAAAGATGAATTATTTGTATCTTTTCGGGTGAGGTTGCTTCCGCCCACTTTTCAACCGTCGTCTGTTCGCCCTGCTATTGCCGGTAGTCGCCGGGTCCCATAGACAAATAATGCACTTGCGGAAAATGCCTGTCGCCCGCTGTTAAAACATTCTGACCTGAGATCAGATTCATACGAGGTTTCCGCCGGACACACACTGGTCTGATGAACCCATTCTGAGCTGAGATCAGATTCTAAAAAATGTCAGTCGCTCTTCAATTTTTCAAAAATAGCAGACCTACAAGCTCGTATCGCGCCACTCGGTGGCGCGATACGAGCTTGTAGATCTGCTATTTTTCAATAGCTAAAGCATAACATGATGCCAACACCAAAATGGGTGCCCGGTCAGAATGGGTTAAAACATTCTGTGTGTCTCTCTCTCTCTCTCTCTCTCTCTCTCTCTCTTCCCCTCCCTCCCTTTTAGTATTGTATATGATGATCTCTCCTCTGTCTGTCTGTCTGTCTGTCTGTCAATCTGTCAGTCTGTCCGTCTCCCCCTCCCCCCCCCCCTCCTCTCCCCCCCCCCCCCCCCCCCTCTCTCTCTCTCCCTCCCCCTCTCTCTCTGTGTGTGTGTGTGGGATTCTCCAGTGCTGACGGTGCACATATCCAGTGTGTGTGCTGCTGTGGGACGGTGGAGATTATACTAACACAGCTGCACGCCTCGCTCTCACCTCTACGTCTTATCCCCCACACACACACACAAACACACACACACACGCCTCGCTCTCACCTCTACGTCTTATCCCACACACACACACACACACACACACGCCTCGCTCTCACCTCTACGTCTTATCCCACACACACACACGCACACACACACACACACGCACACACACACGCCTCGAGTATCTCAGACCCAGAATGCCACTCAGCTTAAGGATTAATTTACTTTTGGCGTTGCGTGTAGTCCCCCCCCCCCCCCCCCTCAATATTGGCGAACACGAGGAACTTTGTCCTCCCGGAGCCAAGCAGCAACCAAGAAAGATTTGAAAACGTTTGATGGCTTCAAGATGTGTAAATAAATATACGGAGCCACTTTGGTAAGAGAGAATGAATGAATGGGCCCATGCGATGTTTTGTGCCTGATTATTTCCTGCTGTTTATGTGCACAACTTAAACACGTCTTCTGGTCACAGCTCCAGTACAGCGTGGTGACCAATTGGCTCTGGGGGCTTCTGGAATTGCATTGTTTCAGCCCCCATTTTGGACTGAGGTCTCTTAAAATAACGGTTTTCTGAAAAACCCTATGTTTCTATGTCAGCGGTGCTCGACCTTTTTCATGTCAAGGACCCCCAGAATGATCTGCATTTGGCTGCGGACCCCCCATCTCAAAATAAGTTGTTCCGTTACGTTTTGCAATAATAATCCATCCATCTGCAAACTAAAGTTTTCAAATAAATGTAGTGGAGTTAAAAGACAAGTAAACATTTGGATCTGAGATGTGGGGGAGTAGAAGTAAAAGTTTAAAAAATTGTAAATAATTCAAGTAAAGTACAAATATCTCAAAATTGTACTTAAATACAGTACTTAAGTAAATGTTACTTAAGTAACCCCTGTTACTTCCCACCCCTTTCTCAGTGTGCTGCCCTCGTGTGCTTTACTCTCTGTGGTGTCTGTAAGCAGAGATGAGCATTAAGCGCTTGCTTTGTACGCGACGCGACCGAAATGTAAATGCAATATAGCAGGGTGGGGATTTCCACTGGCTCCCCTTGTTTTAACAGTGTCAAATAGAATTTTCCCTTTCTCCCCCTCTGTGTGTGTGTGTGTGTGTGTGTGTGTGTGTGTGTGTGTGTGTGTGTGTGTGTGTGTGTGTGTGTGTGTGTGTGTGTCTCTCTCTCTGTACGTGCGTGTGTGTGTGTAGGTCGCGGCAGGGCGGTTCCCCAGGTGCATACGATCGCAGCTTCAGGTGGAAATACCACCAGTTCCGCTTCCTGTGCCATGTAAGTGCTGACTCAGACACACACAGGCCTTACACTGTAGTCACAATAAAAGCCTTAGTCAGAAGGATTTTTTTAGCCACTGTGTAGACGGAACAAGACTCTTCGGTAACACTTTATATCAAGGTCGTCTTTATAATGCATTATAGCGCATTCATAATGCATTATAAATTAGCTTATAATGCATTATAAAGGCGACCTTAAAAAGTGTTACCGATTCTTCTTTTCCATCAAAAAAAAGTGTTTTTGTTGATCTTCTTTGTCTGTTTCCAGTCCAATGCATTGCCCAGCCATGTGAAGATCTCGGTGTCCAGACAAACGCTGTTCGAGGACTCCTTCCAGCAGGTCAGAGCGTCACACTTCACACAAATCCTTTAACCCATTCTGACCTGAGATCAGATTCATACGAGGTTTCCACATGGACACACACTGGTCTGATTAACCCATTCTGACCTGAGATCAGATTCTAGAAATGTCAGTTGCTCTTCGATTTTTCAAAAATAGCAGACCTACAAGCTCGTATCGAGCCACTCGGTGGCGCGATATGAGCTTGTAGATCTGCTATTTTTCAATAGCTAAAGCATAACATGATGCCGACACCAAAATGGGTGCCCGGTCAGAATGGGTTCATTTCATGTAATTGCCCTCATTGACTGCCAAAGACGACTTTTATGACTTTTATGACTTCTTTTTTTTTTTATGCCCACACTGTCAAGGACAACACATTTAGCTTTTGGGGTTTCCACTTCCTTCTTTAGAGAACTTCTAGAATGTCTATCTCTCTCACTGTAGGGCCGACCGCCATTGCATTTCCAATGGGCTCGAAGCCTCTAACTATTGAGCACATGGACGCATTTACAAGCGTTTTGTCATGCCAAACTGTGCATACACACACTCCCTGGACAACCAACCTCTGCCCCAAATATTCCACAACGGCCTGTTATAGCGCCACCATGAGGCCGATTTGGGCAAAACACATTTCTGTTAGTTACTCGTACACATTTCATCCATACATCACGCAATTCTGTGTACACTCTATAGTCATGTGATCAACACGGATATGCACCATTTCCCATATTCCATCCTGATTGGCTAAAATAGACTTCCAAAGCTTGCATGATGGGTCTGTTAAAATAAACGCCACAAATCACACACACACACACACACACTGTGCAATTTCCATGAAATTATACATTTCCACTAGGCAGAGGATGCCATGCCACTTATTTTTTTCCAAATCAGCCTCATGGTGGTGCTATAGCAGGGCAACAACTGCATCAATATGTGTACAACTTTGTATGCACTCCCTAGAGGCCATGGAGAAACATTTTCCCTGCATCCCTCCACATCTGCCGGTTATAGCGCCACCATGAGGCCGATTTCTGCAAAACACATTGTTCACGTTAGTCGCACAGATTTCATCCAAATCTCACGCAAATGGGTACACATGATCTCTGTAGTCATGTGATCAAGATGAGTCTGTTGGATTCCTCAGATTCTACACTGATTGGCTAAGATTGCCTATAACAAAGTGTTCAGGAGTGGCCCAGTTTGTACAAAATGCTGCAAATCATGAATGCAGCACCCGAGTGCAGTGAAACGGTGCACGAATATTCCCACTAGGCTGAGGAATGGACGTGAATGGAGCTCATTATCAACGGTCCGGGATGCGATCGTAGTGAAGATGAATACTGTGACCACTTAACCCATTCTGACCTGAGATCAGATTCATACGAGGTTTCCGCCGGACACACACTGGTCTGATGAACCCATTCTGACCTGAGATCAGATTCTAAAAATGTCAGTCGTTCTTCGATTTTTCAAAAAATAGCAGACCTACAAGCTCGTATCGCGCCACTCGGTGGCGCGATATGAGCTTGTAGATCTGCTATTTTTAAATAGGTAAAGCACAACATGATGCCAACACCAAAATGGGTGCCCGGTCAGAATGGGTTAATCCTAACGGCTGTTACAGTGTTGGCAAACATTGAAGCACAAGACCCAATGTACAGAATATTCAATGTACAGTTCAGAATATTCAATTATGAAGCCTTCGAAGCAAAATTCCAAATAACGTATTTGAAGTTCTTTCGATTTATTTTCTCTTTTTTTACCACTTTAACATTGGCATTCCGAGTTTGAAAAGAAAAGGTTTGAAGGTATTTCGATAGATGACAAGCTCAGTAAGATATGTTGTGAGCTTGTAGATCTGCTATTTCTCTTGTACTGGTAGTTAAGTGGTTTAAGATGGTTACTTATTCATTCATCTTTGATCCTGTTACCCAAATTGATTGTCTAGATCGGGGGTTCGGTGCACAGCCTAAATGTTTGCTAATTGTGACTATGTCTATGTCTAGATCCTATAGGTTAGGACATTTTGTCCTAAAGCTTAACGATGTGAATCAACGTGGCCGTCCTTCTTTTAGATCATGAACGTGAAGCCGTACGACCTGCGTCGTAGACTCTACAATCATCATGAGAGGAGAGGAGGGACTGGACTACGGGGGCATCGCCAGGTGAGAACGCTCCGCTCCACCAAGCCATGATGCACAGCCCCGTGTGTGTGCTTGTTCTCCCCTCCAATAACCAAAAGGGGTTCTATGTGCGGCCTGCATACAGTCATAGTCCTTACAACAAGCAGGAGAAGGGCGCACACCTGAATTGAGGAGGTGCTAAAGGCCTAAGGCGATGAACAATGAAAAATCATCAGTCATCAGTCATAGCCCTTGTCTTGTGTGTGTGTGTGTGTGTGTGTGTGTGTGTGTGTGTGTGTGTGTGTGTGTGTGTGTGCGTGTGTGTGTGTGTGGTGTCAGGGGTGATTTTAAGGTAACTGTTTGTCAATCATTTATGTCCATTTTGGTGATGGGTTCCTTGTTTATTTGGTGGTTGTTGTTGTTGTTGTTGTGTTTGTTCCATCCATTCCATCCTTTCACCTCCACCTGCAATAGAGTTCATCTCTCTCCTACCTCCATTTCCTATTCCTATCCTAAGAGAAAAAGACTGCCAAAGCAGACAACCTGCAATACTCCAGGTTAGAAGGATATCCTTTTAGGTATAAGAAAGCACCAGCACTCAATAAATGTCCTTTTGGGCCCGGGGCAGCTGCCTCAACTGTCTGGGAACCTAGGCTGCCAAACCAGCCGGACGGTTTGCCGTGGGTTCGACTCCCCAAAAACAAATCTTTAAAAAAATAATTATAATAAATGTCCTTTTCAGCAGACGGGTTTCGGCCAAATTGGCCTTACTCAGCGTGCAAGGAAGGCCCGTTTGGCCGAAACACGTCCGCTGTTTGTTCCTAAATAAAACATTTATTGAGTGCTGGCGCTTTCTTCAGTTTTCTATTCCTATCCTACCCTACTCCCATCCCGTCCCCCTCCCTCTACACCCCCCCCCCCCCCCCCACACACACACACCTATTCTGTTCCTCCTTCCTTCCCTCCATCCATCCATCCACTGCCCTGCTATTGTAGCGCCACCACCCGCATCTGTTGTGTTCCGGTCCTGCCTCTCTCTTTATGTGGCTTATTGTTTTTATTTTATTTGTTGTTTCTTTGGGGGTTGTTATGTCTCTGTCTCCGGTGTCACGTCAGTGGTTTTACCCTATGGTAGGTGACGTCATGCTGTTCTACCACAGGGTAGAACCACGGACGGGATGTTGGGAGGTGTCTGCGTCCGTCAGTCCGTCCGTCCCTCCGTCCTTCCGTCCATCCGTCCGTCTGTCCGACCTCAGTCCGACACCCTCCCCCTCCCCTCACATCCCCACGGGGAGGGGAGGGCAGGGCAGGGGAGCGCTTGGTGGTGGTGGACTTCATTCTTTCTGATAGATAGATAGATAGATGCCATCTTTCCACAATCCATATAATGCTTTTCCATTGTATCTTGATTTATAAACAACTGCATATATTTGTTCTTCATGTCAGTCAAATGCCATTCATGATGTGTCTGTGTGGGTGTATTTCCATTTGTCTAGCTATGTACACACTAATTTATCTCTAAACCCCCCATTACATAATCTAAAATGGTGTTCTGACAGCCTGTATTCTATCAAGGTAATCCATTATCTTAACCCATTCTGACCGGGCACCCATTTTGGTGTCAGCATCATGTTATGCTTTATCTATTGAAAAATAGCAGATCTACAAGCTCATATCGCGCCACCGAGTGGCGCGATACGAGCTTGTAGGTCTGCTATTTTTGAAAAATCGAAGACACTTTTAGAATCTGATCTCAGGTCAGAATGGGTTAATAATGAAACTGTCAGGATGTAATAGACATTTTTAGAATCTGATCTCAGGTCAGAATGGGTTAACATTGTTTACGTCTGGCTTCTCTGTATGTCGGTTTCTCTGAAGAGGTCCAGCCCTCTCCCAGTGTGTGCAGCGCATACGCACTCTTGACTGTGAGCCAAGTCATTGATAAGATGGCACATGGGAACGCGGCGCATTTGGCATTCACACACGCGGAATGTTTTGTGTGTGCGCGTTATCCCGTTCACCCTGCTTATCACCGCTTATCTTGAAACATTACTTCCACGGGAAAACCTTCCCACTAGTCTGACTCTGAAGCTCCTATCTGGGAATTGGGGTCCTCAGACATTCCACACATATTAGAAATACCTGGGAGAGATCCGACTGGCCTGATTCGTCTTGTTTAAGCTGAACCTGCTCTTCAGAGAGATTGACTTCACAATGTTTAGTTATATTGGCTTCCAGGGGTGCAGCCGTTACTTTACAATTTTAGGCATTTAGCAGATGCTCTTAATCCAGAGCGATTTACAGTAAGCAAGGACAAGACGAGGTAATACATCAAATGCATAGAAATAGTCATCTAGGATCATGGGTAAACCAAGCGGAGCGAGCGACCCAGGCCTCTAAATGACACTTTAGCCTTTGCATAAGCCGTCGAGATTAGGCCAAATAATGAAATAATAATTGAACTAATTAATTAACCCATTCTGACCTGAGATCAGATTCTAAAAATGTCTATTACATCCTGACAGTTTCATTATTAACCCATTCTGACCTGAGATCAGATTCTAAAAGTGTCTTCGATTTTTCAAAAATAGCAGACCTACAAGCTCGTATCGCGCCACTCGGTGGCGCGATATGAGCTTGTAGATCTGCTATTTTTCAATAGCTAAAGCATAACATGATGCCAACACCAAAATGGGTGCCCGGTCAGAATGGGTTAAAGAAAGAAATCCGTCCCTATTTTAGGAACATGATTATAGGTGAAAATGTTAAAAAAAAAAAAAAAAAAAAAAAAAAAAGTTATTTCATTTAAAGAAATCATCAATACATAAAGAAACATATGCGATTGTTGCAGCCCTATTTGCTACAAATGGCACTAGGTTGTAATCGGAATCATTGTTTGCGTTGTGTTTCATCATATATGTATTATTTTATATCTAAATACTATCTTATATATTGTTTTTATTTTTATTTTCGCTTGTTTCATTTAGTTCTATCTTTCATGTTCATGTTTTGTTGTTCTATCATGCAAACAGTCTCACCTTCATGTTGGCTTGTCTGTCTGTATCATTTGTTGTACTTGTTACCCAATACGTTTTGTTGTTTGTTGTCGTATGTTTTGTGTTATTGTGTGTTTTGCACTTGAATTAATGCAACCCTGTTAGTTTCTCACTAATGGCAACTGAACGTAACAATCAAATGTAGAATTTTGATATTTGCATTCAACTGTTAGTATTGTGGAACATTGTCTCAGTCTGCAGAACATCTCCGGCTCTATTTTCGTCCATGCTAAACCCCTTATATTTTATTTAGCCTTTTTTGACTATTTTGAAAAACATTTTTTGAATAGTTAAAATAGCCAATCTACAAGCTCACAACGTGTCGATGTAGATTGGCTATTTTAACTATTCAAACATGTAGGGAAAAGGCAAAGTAGTTTAGGGATAAGGGGTTTAGCATGGACAAAGTAGTTTAGGGATAAGGGGTTTAGCATGGACAGAAATAGATCGGATCGGTGAACCAATATTCTCCAGCGTCGCAGTCCCGCGGCCCCGACGACGGGCCCGGAAGAGCTCTTTCCCCATTCGTTTTTCCCATAGACGTTTCAAGGCCTTAATTAAGCCTCGGACAAAGCCAACTCTTGTTGTGACAAATCATAACAATAAACACTTTTTATTTTATTTTTTTCTTCTATTTATTTGCTCGGCCAAAAGGGTTAAATGTATTTCATTAAATACTTTTTGAAACATGAAAGGGGGTGGGACTGCGACGATGACGGCAGCAACATAGCTTTTAGAATGATAATGATAATAGTTACCTAAACATCGTCATCCTGCATTACATACTGTGTTCATTATGTTATTGGGGAAACGGAGCACTAGTCACAAATCACAGTTTGGGACAAAGTGGTTGAGTCGTGAGATTTTATTTTGCTTTATTCCATGGGCTAATGCCTCCTCTCCACTCCTCCTCTCCTCTCCTCTCCTCTCCTCTCCTCTCCTCTCCCTACTCCTCTCCTCTCCTCTCCACTCCTACTCCTACTCCTACTCCTACTCCTACTCCTCTCCTCTCCTACTCTCCAATCCATTCCTCTCCTCTCCTCTCCTCTCCTCTCCTCTCCTCTCCTCTCCTCTCCTCTCCTCTCCTCTCCTCTCCTCTCCTCTCCTCTCCTCTCCTCTCCTCTCCAATCCATTCCTCTCCTCTCCTCTCCTCTCCTCTCCTCTCCTCTCCTCTCCTCTCCTCTCCTCTCCTCTCCTCTCCTCTCCTCTCCTCTCCTCTCCTCTCCAATCCATTCCTCTCCTCTCCTCTCCTCTCCTCTCCTCTCCTCTCCTCTCCTCTCCTCTCCTCTCCTACTATTCTCCTCTCCTCTCCTCTCCTCTCCTCTCCTCCCCTCTCCGGCCCCCTCTCTCCAGAGAGTGGTTCTTCCTGCTCTCCCATGAGGTTCTGAACCCCATGTACTGTCTGTTTGAGTATGCCGGTAAGAACAACTACTGCCTCCAGATCAACCCGGCCTCCTCCATCAACCCGGACCACCTCACCTACTTCCGCTTCATCGGTCGCTTCATCGCCATGGTGAGCCCGCCACTCAAACAAAACGCACACCGAACCTCACAAGCCTAACCACTAAACACTGCACTATGTTGTCATGTCACAACCCGTCGTGGTTTCCTGCCGGATTGCTCCCCTAATATTTGCCGATTATTTATATGTATGACACGTCGAGAATAGGGCATGTTGTTTCCTTTTTGAGTGTGTGTGTGTGTGTGTACTCTTTTCGGCGTCATCGCTGTGGAACAACTGGGTTCACAGAGTTTGGTTATTTTTGGGGGTGGTGTTTTTTTTCTTCCACCGACCCCCTCCCCCACCCCCCCCCCCCCCCCTGCTGTCCACTGATGTATTTATGAGTGTCCGTCAGAAGTGTGCGCACCCCCAACCGAGTGAATACGTCTTTTATTCTGAGGACTCCAACCCCCTCCACCCCTCGTCCTGCCAAGCTTAACTCTCTCTCTCTCTCTCTCTCTCGTGGATTTGGATTATTATTTCAAAACATACATTTCGTCCATTTGCAAATAGCCGATCTATGAGCTCACAATGCCCCACGATGCAACGGATTGTGAGCAGCTATTTTCAAAAGATTATTATGTGAAAACTTGAGATGGCTCGCTCAACTACAGGTGACAGTCTGGAGGGTTCAGGCGTATGCTGGGTGCAGATTCGGGGGAATACGTATAGATGGAGAATAAAATCTGCGCCCTCAGTAATAGTAGGAGTCTTGTTTAATAAAGTTAGGGTCCACAGCAGCAGTCAAACCAGACGGACATGTTTCGGCGCGTTTTCTTTTAGTATTGTGGATTTTGTGAGTTAAAATAGAGATACTGATTTAATAATGAGACACGGCTGTATGGTCTTTTTAATTTAACAGAAATTCTTTATAATCGGTCATTTCCGCTTGTTTGTAAATGCTGACACTGACGAAGGCCTACGCGCCGAAACATGTCTGTTTGTCTGGTTTGACTGCTGCAGCAGATCCTAACTTTATTAAAAAAAGACTCCTACTATTACTGAGAGTGCAGATTTTATTCCCTTTCAAAACTTGAAATGGGACATTCTGCAAAATGAGTACTTTTCGTACGATTTTGAAGCCAATACTTTGGTACTTTTCCTCGAGTACATTTTGAATTCCCGACTTTTTGTATCACATTAGTATTGCTACTTTTAATTAAAGGTATATTCAGTGATTTCACTTAATTCAAATATCACTTATTTTTTTGTTTTGTTGTGATAATCCTCCCTAGTATAGAGTGTGCTGGCCATATAAGGAGTTCCTCCCTGTCCCCAGTTAACCCCTGGGGGTCAAAAAACCTTAGGTTTCGTTTTTGACTCTCTATCCTGATTGGACGAAAGGCTGGGTCCCACAGCCAAAAACGAAACCTAAGGTTTTTTGAGTGAAATCACTGAATATACCTTTAAATCATTTGAGTACTTTTGCTCTCCACTCCTCTACTTCACCCCCCCCCCCCCCCCCTCTTGAATGACTTCACTGCCGCACCCAGGCCCACACCCCGCCAACAAGGGTCTATATTTAGTCTTAAAATGCCTTTCACTGACTGGCCTTATAAAGATGCTCGTCTCTCCCCAAGCCCAACTAACTCTCTCTCTCTCTTCCACAACTCACACAACAACACGTCACATCACACACCACGTTGTGAGCTTGTAGATCTGCTATTTTCAGCATGCAAACCAAGTGTAAAATGTGCCATTTGTGGGCCCTGTCATATCCTGTATGTGGATGGAGGCGCACTGTGCAGGGCTGTACAGACTACAGAGCTGCAGTGAGGGAAGTGAACAGACAGTGAGTCAGTCAGTCAGTCGCTGGGTCAGTGTTGTTGTTGGAGCGTTGCTACAGTACACTGGGTTCTCTCTCTCTGAGATGTCTTAACCCATTCTGACCTGAGATCAGATTCTAAAAATGTCAGTCGTTCTTCGATTTTTTTCAAAAAAATAGCAGACCTACAAGCTCGTATCGCGCCACTCGGTGGCGCGATATGAGCTTGTAGATCTGCTATTTTTAAATAGCTAAAGCATAACATGATGCCAACACCAAAATGGGTGCGCGGTCAGAGTGGGTTAAAAAGGACAACTTTAGGTTTTTTTTTAACCAAGGTTCATGTTTTAGGACTTTAGGTTGTCATTAGAGAAAGTAAAAGATGAGTGTTATTATAATGTTGTTTTCATTTGCTGCTTTCTTTCGTTTTAGTGATATTAGCTTTAGCTTTTTTACGGGGGGGGGGGTGGGGCGGGGGCATTCGAACATGGGGCTAAATATGTATTTTTTTTTTACAAAATGTCATAGCGATTTCTTTTTCATTATTTACTATAGTCCTACTAGACCCCAGAAAATTGCATCTGGCCACAACATATCACAGGATATATTACATTTGAAGTGGGAGCTGACTATGATACACACTATGGTAGCCCTATAAATATAGTACCCCCCTTCACATTCAGTTAGATCCTGTGATATTTTGTGGCCAGATGTAATTTCCTGGGGTCTAATAGTACTATAGTAAATAATAATAAAGAAATCGCCATAAAAGTTAGTGAGAAAATACATATTCACTAAAGATCACTAAATATGAAAGAAAGCAGCAAATGAAACAAAATATCATCTCCTCTTTTATTTTCTCTAATGACTAAAACATGACTCTTGTCCTTTAAACTCTTTGGTCCCACCATTGACACCCGGAATGGTAGTTGTCGGCCCATACTAATCTGCCTGCCGTTGCATTCACTTTCATCAGAAGCGTTAATGTTGTAACCGCGGGGTAGCTCAGACCTCAACCTGAGCCTTGATTCTGAGAAAAACGCTGCTCAAGATCGCGCTTATAGCGGAAGTGGACGGAGGGGAAACATTTTGTTGGCCGGCCAGCGGCCACAGCAGGTGTAGTGTTAAGTGTTGGAGCGTTGCTACACTCTGTAGCTGCACTCACACATTCAAAACGCATGTTATGTCTGTGTTCTGTGTTCATTTTCAATGGAAGTCACATGGTTTGACGAGACGGCCCACCCCCGGCAGAACACAGCCATCAAACAAGGCTGTCTCGTCAAACCATGTGACTTCCCCCTCTTCCCCCAGAACACAGACAAAACATGCGTTTCGAATGTGTGAGTGCAGCCTCAGCTCTGTCTGCTCTCAGAGTGTGCGCGCGCTCGAGCACATGTGTGCGTTTGTGTTCATGTGTGTGGGAACCACAAGGCCAGCCTTTACTCTTAACCCATTCTGACCTGAGATCAGATTCATACGAGTTTTCCACTGGACACACACTGGTCTGATTAACCCATTCTGACCTGAGATCAGATTCTAAAAATGTCAGTCGTTCTTCGATTTTTCAAAAAATAGCAGACCTACAAGCTCGTATCGCGTGTGCGCATTTCCCTTGGAAATTAGCTTTTTCGACCAATCACAACATTTGTTACTACTCGTCCGTGAGCATCTTGCTGACTATGTATATTGTATAATATGACTGTTTGCGCAACAACGTCCTGTCTTGCATAGACATGGATCTTTGCACATTTGCTTATGTTGGAACATAGAATATAGGATTTAAATCTCTTTCTGTTCTTTCTCCAGGCGCTGTACCACGGGAAATTCATCGACACGGGGTTCACGCTGCCGTTCTACAAGCGCATGTTGAACAAGAAACCCACGCTCAAAGACCTGGAGTCCATTGACCCCGAGTTCTATAACTCCATCATGTGGGTCAAGTAAGTAATGCACAGCCAACGTTTTGTTTTAACCCATTCTGACCTGAGATCAGATTCATACGAGTTTTCCACTGGACACACACTGGTCTGATTAACCCATTCTGACCTGAGATCAGATTCTAAAAATGTCAGTCGTTCTTCGATTTTTCAAAAAATAGCAGACCTACAAGCTCGTATCGCGCCACTCGGTGGCGCGATATGAGCTTGTAGATCTGCTATTTTTAAATAGCTAAAGCATAACATGATGCTGACACCAAAATGGGTGCCCGTTCAGAATGGGTTAATGTGTTAAAGGGATTGTGACATGAAAAAAAAAGGTTTTGGAATTGTTCTTGTTTTTTTTTTAGGTTTTCTAATCACTATTGCACCCAAAAAACATGAACTTTTAACATTCAGTATAGATTTTCTGTGATCTGGGGTTTTCTGGCTCAAACAGGTGCTCTGATTTGCCGTATCCCATATATGTCAATGGGATTTGCCAGCAGATGTCACTGTTTCACTGTGTTGCCTGTTTTCATTGTAGCTCAAAAGGCCCAAAAAACCCCAAAGAAAACTTCAGACCACAGAAAATCCACTGAATGTTCAAAGTTCAGGTTTTTTGGGTGTAATTGAGGTCATAAAACCTAAAAGAAAAAATAAAAATAAATGAAAATGAATGTCATAAAATAAAACCTTTAAGTGTTTGATTATGTCTTTGTATGTCTTTACTTCTAATACATACTGTACATGTATGTGTCTGTGTGCTTCCAGAGATAACAGCCTAGAGGAGTGTGGCGTGGAGCTGTATTTTGCTCAGGACATGGAGATCTTAGGGAAGGTCTCCACACACATGCTGAAAGACGACGGAGAGAATGAACTGGTCAACGAGGAAAACAAGGAGGAGTACATCGGGTTAGACCTCAGTCTTCTCTTCTTTCTTCTCATCCTTTCACTTTGTTTCTTTCATGTAACTCTGTCTGTAATAATTCGTTAAGCCGATAAATAAATAACCAAATTAAAACTGACATAAGCCTCGGCGGGGACCGATGTTGAGATTTGTGACTCTAGGTCTATTTCATCCCATTTAGACCTGAGGCCGATTCTAAAAGAAACTATTTCTGAAAAACCTATGTTTCTATATCGGTGGTGCTCAACCTTTGTCATGTCAGGAACCCCCAGAATTATCTGTATTTGGCCGCGGACCAATTTTTGCTTTGGTGAAGCACGTTTCCTGTAACTTTACATTATGAACATCAAATAAGTTGTCATACTGCTGACTATAGGCCTGTCGAAGCACACATTATGTACTTCGTCTAATCTCAGTCTTTTGAGATAATCGCAATTATTTTTGTCATAATCCTCATAATTGTTTCCACATTGGAAAAACTTGAATTCAACGCCAAAAACACAATTAAATCGCAATTATTTTTGTGACAATTAATCATCAACTTAACCCATTCTGATCGGGAACCCATTTTGGTGTTAGCATCATGTTATGCTTTAGCTATTGAAAAATAGCAGATCTACAAGCTCATAGCGCGCCACCGAGTGGCGCGCTACGAGCTTGTAGGTCTGCTATTTTTGAAAAATCGAAGAACGACTGACATTTTTAGAATCTGATCTCAGGTCAGAATGGGTTCATCAGACCAGTGCTTAGATAGCATTTGACACAGACTTATAGCATGTTATGTAGACAGCACTATAATTGCATCGTATATAGTCATAGCACGCCATAGTACATATGTATAGCATAGTAGTATATAGTTTATATGTATAGTTTATGTTTATGTATAGTTTATATGTATAGTATTATATGTATAGTCTCATAATATAGATATTCCACTGTTACTTTCTTAGCTTACGCATGTTTTATGATAAATGCTTTTTTGTGATGTATTCCCATGCTTTTTGTTCTTGCTTAATGTAAGTCGCTCTGGATTAAGAGCGTCTGCTAAATGCCTAAATTGTAAATTGTAAATTGTGTGTGTCCAGTGGAAACCTCGTATGAATCTGATCTCAGGTCAGAATGGGTTAAATGTGTAATCGTGACAGCCCTAATACTGACTTCTCATACTCCCTCTCCCTTCTCATTCCATTTTCCTTCCCCCACTCCTCACCCTCTTCTCCCTCCTTCCTGCCTTTACCATTGCGTCCCTTCGTTTCTCTTGTGTGTGTGTGTGTGTGTGTGTGTGTGTGTGTGTGTGTGTGTGTGTGTGTGTGTGTGTGCGCGACTGTGCGTGCGTCAGCCTGTTGACGGACTGGCGCTTCACCCGAGGCGTGGAGGAGCAGACCAAGGCCTTCCTAGACGGCTTCAACGAGGTGGTGCCTCTGGAGTGGCTGCGCTACTTCGACGAGAAGGAGCTGGAGGTGAGTCTCTGGATATGGTTCATATTCATTCATACCGTCAGTCAGTTTGGGTGTTTTTCATTTGGGCCTTTTGACTCGAAGGCTTTCAGCTTCCAGGGAGAAACCAAAACACACAGGGAAGACTATTTAAAATCTAACCACACCTGGGGGTCTATTAGAGTAACGTTAACTTCATAGACACATTGAACGAAAAAACTAATCATGGCGCTCGATCTTCAACAGTGTTCATTCTTACTGCACCAAAATTGAATGGCAATTTAACCCAAGCCTTTTTTTAAGCTAAGTTTTGTTTACAAAACAGCTTCCTGATTTGGTTATTTTTGCTATTGTTTTATTTATTTATGTTGAAACATTTTGAAAACCTTCGTCTACACATATTTAAGCGGTGAGAAGAAGCAGATTATTAACAAGAGCTTGAACATTATACAATGGTAAATGGTGCATTTACATAGCGCTTTTACCCAAAGCGCTTTAAATAGTATATTCACCAATTCAATTCAAAGGGCTTTATTGGCATGAGAAATGCATGTACAATAATACAGACATACACCGATGGCAGAGGAAACCATGCAATGCACCAACCTGCACATCGGGAGCAATTAGGGTTCAGAGTCTTGCTCAAGGACACTTGGTCACTAACTCTGGGGGAGCCCGCGGGATCGAACCGGGAACCTTGCGGTTCCCATCCGGCTGCTCTACCGACCACTCTACCCCCGAGCCCTTGAACCGTCCTTTGGAATACAGGCTCTTAGCTTCTGTTTTCCGACAGCAACAATATATTTTTCAATAGTCGTGTGCGGCAAGTATCCTGATAGTACTCAGATCTGTAGGTTGTCTTGTTTCTGGTGCAGTCCTGCAGTGGGATGCAGACGATGCATTTACTAGTCATCAGATCTTGAATGTCCTTCTTACACCAGTGAACCGCATCCAAAGGCACCCCTCCTTAACCCATTCTGACCGGGCACCCATTTTGGTGTCGGCATCATGTCGTGCTTTAGCTATTGAAAAATAGCAGATCTACAAGCTCATATCGCGCCACCGAGTGGCGCGATACGAGCTTGTAGGTCTGCTATTTTTTGAAAAATCGAAGAACGACTGACATTTTTTAGAATCTGATCTCAGGTCAGAATGGGTTAATCAGACGAGTGTGTGTCCAGTGGAAACCTCGTATGAATCTGATCTCAGGTCAGAATGAGTTAACAAGAGGGTACTCTAGTTCCGTCTATGAATCTCTGCCTGGTCCTGCTGCTTCCATTTATCCGCTTGCAACTCGGAAATGGTTGCAAATGCAACCAAAAGGGTGCGTGCACTCTCAGGGATAACGACACTGAGGATTTAACGGTGTACTACGACTACGACAGCAAGAGAAGAGTCACTTGGAATGATGACAGAACATTGTTATTCAAAAATGGTTCTTTGACCTTAATTGTTGACCAGTTAATGATATGCCACGGCGTTGCAACACCACGCCAAGAACTTGATCAATAGCTCATTAGTTCCAGGCCTCTCTTGTGGAAGGTGTATGAATTAATCAAATCGCTCGGTGTAGCAGAGCATTGCAGTGAGAACCTGAATATATCAGACCACCAACAGCACATCAATTATTAGAACGGTCTATTCTTACGACTAATAATTATAGTCTGACTCACCAGCATCCATTGTTATCTTGTGTCTTTCATTTCTATTATTCTGGAACGTGCTTCTATCATGTTTTCTTTTTACCTCTGGGCCTGTGTTCATTTACGCCTCCATTAGCTGCTGTCTGGCAGACTCATATCGCCATATTTCTCCAAATTTAAACTTTTTATGTTAGTTTTTTTCATAAATTAATCAAACAATTAAAGAGTGTCAAACAGAAGTAGTGGACATCAGCAATTTTCACTATTTTAAAAAGTTTTTTTAAACAAAAAATATTGTAAAACGTAAAAAAAAAAAAAGGAACGCATTTTTCACCCGATGCCAATTGACTAAACTGTAATCCTGGGCGCTACTCTCCCTCTGCCAACCTGGGGAGAGCCCCGAGCTGAGCTCATGCTTCCTTCCATCCATCCCTTTCCCCTCCCATCAGACTGATCAGGGGGAGGCAGTATATAGACCAGTATATAGACCAGGATTACTGCATGTTTTTTGTGAGGGTACCTACGCTAGGGGACACGGGGAGAACATGCAAACTCCACACTTTCACCAACCCCCACCTAGGGTATGGTACGATGATGCGGAGGAGAGAACACGCCCAGAGCGTCTCCGGTGGGAAATGGAACCCGGGACCTGACCTGCTAGCTGTGAGGCGACAGCGCTACCGACTGCACCACCGTGTGGCCCAGTGTTCTCCGTGTTTGAGCTTGTGTGTGACGTGTGTCTTTCTAGCTGATGCTGTGTGGCATGCAGGAGATAGACCTGGCAGACTGGCAGAAGAACACCATCTACCGACACTACACCAAGAACAGCAAACAGATCCATTGGTTCTGGCAGGTATGCAACTCTCTCTCTCTCTCTCTCTCTCTCTGTGTGTGTGTGTGTGTGTGTGTGTGTGTGTGTGTGTGTGTGTGTGTGTGTGTGTGTGTGTGTGTGTGTGTGTGTGTGTGTGTGTGTGTGTGTGTGTGTGTGTGTGTGTGTGTGTGTGTGTGTGTGTGTGTGTGTGTGTGTGTGTGTGTGTGTGTGTGTGTGTGTGTGTGTGTGCACTGATGTTTATATTAAAGTATCTAGTTATGTGTCATAGATAATGTGTTTATACTCTGGTGTGTATGCAAAGTGACGGATGTGTGCCTGCATGTGCAAGCGTGTTACACATAAACACAATTCTCTGTAAACACAATATCCAGCGAGTGTGCGTGCGTGAGTGACTGCACGAGTGTCGTCGTGGAAATGTTGAAATATTTACTATACAAATCTTGTACTGTATGGGTGGTCCCTGGCACAAAATATTTCCTGGAGGGGGCACGTGTTTTGTTCACCATTATTGTTCACTTCCCAAACTTTTCAGGTTGAGATTCAAAAGAGGGATTAGGTGTTTGCCCCGGGAGCCAAGCTAGTGAAAATAGCAGATCTACAAGTACACAATGTAGTGCTTCGAGCCGCTTTGTGAGCTTGTACATTGGCTATTGTCACTAAATCATAAAATTATTTTACATTTCTGTATTCTTTATTTAACCCATTCAGGACGGGAACCCCTTTTGGTGTTTTTGTTATACTTTAGCTATTGAAAAATCATGAAATTGTAGCGCAAGTCTTTGACTATATATTCTTTCCCAGTGAACGTTTTTAACTCAAATCTTTGCTTCTGGGGGTCCCCGGCCAAATACAGATATTTCTGGGGGTCCTTGACAAAAAAAAAGGTTTTTAAATCGGCCTCAGTCCTAATTTCTCCTAATTGGGTTAAATCTTTAGAAATATTAACATTTTAACTGTAAGAATAGAAAATGGGATTTTTACTCGAGTCATGACCCATAAAAATGGTTAAGTGACCCACAAATGGGTCCCGACCCAGTGTTTCTGAAACAGTGATCTACAGTAACGGTATACAGTAACAGTATACAGTATGTAGCGCAGCCTAACGAGGACATGTCCTCCTGCAGGTGGTGAAGGAAATGGACAACGAGAAGAGGATCCGTCTTCTCCAGTTCGTCACGGGAACCTGTCGGCTGCCTGTCGGTGGCTTCGCTGAACTCATAGGTAACGGATTGTGATGTTCACTATCATTAATAACTATTAAAATAGTTTTTATTGGAACTCACTCACTTCTCAAAGTCAACCACTATAAGAGCCCCGTCTTAGCTCTCGAGGAGTCGATCCCGTAGATGGACCTGGTTGACGCGCTGTTTAAATGTCATACTATTTGTTCTGTGTGTCAACCCCACAATGCATAATAAACACACAGGCAGGCAGCTCTTGCCTTTGACACATTTATTTCCAAGCGGTGAGTATGGCATCAGTATCTGCGTGATCAGAATAAACAATAATCAGCATAGACAAACAAAATAAACATTTCAGACCAACAAACATTTCGCTCCAGTGTTTGAACAACACAGTGACGTACCTGCGGTCAAAAACCATTGCCCTTCCGGGTCAAACCTCCCTACCTGTTCCAGTGAACCAGACGCTTATAAAGCCAACAGCGCCACCCCATGGTCACAAATATATTTGGACAATTCCACTCATTTGGCCGTTACAACCACTAAAACCCTCTGTTCTTAGTCAAACGCAGATGTGTACGTTCCCCAGAACAGGCATGCTGGGGGACTCGGGTGGTTAATCACTAAACCTCTATCTCGGGCAATGTTGATTTATGTCCCAATCACAATATAAAAGAAACAAGCAAAGATGAGGTTAACACTTTCAGTGTCCAAGACGTCTTTATAATTACCCCCTAGGGTACCCAGGACTTCTGGGTATTTATGTATTTATTTATTTATTTATTTTTGCGATCTCCTTGTGTTTCGCGGATGCACACTTCCTTGTTTATGGCCCTCCTAAAGTGGCCCATAACTCTAAATCTACAGCGCTCTCCATGGTTTTCAAAATGGCAATGTTCTGTCTTCATTTCTGACTTAACCTAGTTTGGAATATAAACGCTTCTAGAGAGACTTTAGATTTGACAGCGCGACGTAATAATGGAAGACGGAGCCTTTCAGAGTCAAACCTGCCTCATCTGCTGGGCACTCTAGCGCCTTCATTCTGAATATTCCTGGACAAAGAAAGTGTAGCCAGTAATTCACTTGACATTATTAGAAATACAAGTTTGAATACATATAAAGAGCAGTGTATCAAAATAAAAGAACCATGCATACATTCTGTACCTGTTTGAGAGATACAACCTCTGACTGGAAGCCATTGTGTTTGTCTGTACAGGAAGTAATGGTCCCCAGAAGTTTTGTATAGACAAAGTGGGGAAGGAGACTTGGCTTCCAAGAAGCCACACCTGGTAAGTGCCACTTGCATGCATGTAGGGCTGTCATTTTAATGTTTTTATTTAACCTGTATTTAGCCAGTAAAAACACATTGAGACTGTGTCTCAATGTGAATACATTGCAAATACATTGGACATAAAGAAGACAATACAATTGTAATACTAGACAGTAAGCTACTAATATCAAACGTAATTAAAGCAGGTCATGTTTGCACGTTTGGAGTTGTAACAGCTGAAATCAATAATATATCAGTATTGGGATATTAACCCATTCTTAACGGGAACCCATTTTGGTGTTAGCATCATGTCGTGCTTTAGCTATTTAAAAATAGCAGATCTACAAGCTCATATCGCGCCACCGAGTGGCGCGATACGAGCTTGTAGGTCTGCTATTTTTGAAAAATCGAAGAGCGACTGACATCGAAACATAGCTTTATCAGAAAACTGTCGGGATGTAGAAGACGTTTATAGAATCTGATTTAAGGTCAGAATGGGTTAACCTGAGGGCCACATTAACCCATTCTGACCGGGCACCCATTTTGGTGTCGGCATCATGTTATGCTTTAGCTATTGAAAAATAGCAGATCTACAAGCTCATATCGCGCCACCGAGTGGCGCGATACGAGCTTGTAGGTCTGCCATTTTTGAAAAATCGAAGAGCGACTGACATTTTTAGAATCTGATCTCAGGTCAGAATGGGTTCATCAGACCAGTGTGTGTCCGGCGGAAACCTCGTATGAATCTGATCTCAGGTCAGAATGGGTCAGCTTACACTGTAATAATATGCTGCTGTTTGCCTTCCTCTCCCACAGCTTCAACCGTCTGGACCTCCCTCCCTACAGAAGTCTGGAGCAGCTGAGAGAGAAGCTCATGTTCGCCATCGAGGAGACGGAGGGCTTTGGACAGGAGTGAGAGTGGGAGATGTGTGTCAAAGGCCGACAGACAGACAGACAGACAGACAGAGGGCCTGGAGTGAGTGAGTGAGGAGAGAGAGAAGAATTCTGTTGGGATAGTTTTTCTTTTCCCCCACATTTTCTTTTTTTTTCTTTTTTTTTTTAAAAATCAGAGATAGGAAATCTCCCGTCATCTGTGCATCTAGCCCCGCCCCACACTTTGGGATGATGTTTGTAATGGGAGACGAACCACAGCATACCGGGAGTTTGGAGACGCGGGCATAGAGCAAAAGAGGGTGTGTGTGTGTGTTTGTTTGTTTGTGTGTGTGTGTGTGTGTGTGTGTGTGTGTGTACATGTCAGGGAGAGGATGATGGATCATGCAGAGAAGTATTATGATATGACTAGAGTCCCCCGTCTCCTGCCCACCTCGTAGACTGCCTATAGACGACTCGTACAAATACAGCGCCAAATACAGTCCACAAGACCATAGTTCTAATATCAGCAGCAAAATTGCAATGACAGCACAGCTACCGTACATGCAAATAACAATATATCATATCTATAAATACAAAGAGAAATGGACATTTTCAAAGTGAAACGAGAGAGATTGTGCATGGGAGGTCGGGCGAGAGAAAGAAAAGTTTGTGTGTGTGTGTGTACTGAGTGCATAATAAGTGTCTATATGAGAGACAGAGAGATAGAGAGAGCGTAACATTTTGATGCCTGGTGTATCTCTGTAACAGGCCAGAGAGGTGAGTCAGGTGTGATTTTATTTTTTATTTTCTGTTAATTGTGAAATTCACCATCTTTCCTGTACATAGCTAAAATAAATGAGATTCCAATCTTGAACACTGATTGTCTCATTTCCAACGGAAGCAGTTTCATAAATTCACACACGTAACTAATTACTGTTCATCACCATGTACACAATTTGTTAGAGGATTAATCTAAAGTTAAACCCACACGACAGGACATCGAGTGAATCTGTATTTTATTGGCGACGTTTCGTAACATGACATTCAGGAGGTCAGTGGGATCTTCAGGGTACTACGTTGTCAGTAAAAAAATAAAAATAAAATAAGTCAATGAGATACACCAGTGGTTTTCCACCAGTGGTCCTTGAGTTGGTTCCAACTTCCAGGTGGTCCCCAGCTAAAATGATGGAGAGTTGGTAACCAAATGGACCCTTATTAGATCTTTAACACTTGAGTGTAAAACGAAATCAAATGGACGAAGAGTTAAATTATTGTTAAACATCTGCATTACGAAATATAAAATGTATCATATTGCATTAAGAAATCTACACAATTAGAGAATGCAGAATAATTGTTATTTTGATCGACTGTTATCTCTCCTATGGTACCAACGTCAATACAGCATGGAATTGTGGACCAAATCCAATCCGACGACAACGAAACAAGTTTTGGGTCTGAGAGGTCCGTGGCTCAAAGGCCTTATAAATAATGGACCTTAATATGAAAAGGGTTGAAAAACACTTGAGATAAATCATGTGGGATCTGGAATCACCCTGCACTGATAATCCCACTTCAAAACAAATGGTGTTCACTCGCTGCAGAGAAAAAATACTGTATGTTTCATTTTTAACACATGGAGCTTCATTCTTATCTCAGAACATTCAGCCTAACCTGTAACCTCTCTTGCATTAGCCTTGCCCTGCGCTTGGAGCACGGGCAGTCTCTGTAGAAAATCTTTATCTCTGCAGTCCTGTACGACCGTCGTAAACTCGTCGTGAGCTCCGAGAGGCTCAACACACGAATCCCTCCGCCGATGGCGTCGTTATCCCCGCTGTTGCGACCAATCAGGCCCAAGGAGAAGGAGGAAGTGGACATGCCGAAGCTGCGACGTCGTCTGTAGCACATGGCGGTCCATATGTGACTGGGCACACCAACGCGACCTCCTGATATGGTTCTGGAGTTGTCTACTATTACACCTGCAATGCAAGGCATCAGCACTTTAGCTTGTAGAATAATACACATGTTAAACACTTATATACTGTATATATATGCAACACTAGTGCAGTGAAATCAATTTATAAACCGCATGTTCCCACAGCCGGAAGATTTAAACCACCTGTGATGAGTAAAGATAACGAATTATTCATTTTCCATTTCAAAATGCCTATTACTGTTATAAAACAAGGCTTATATACAATTATATATAATGACGAGAAGCTTGAGCATTCTCCGGGTTCACAAAGTCAATACCGATAAATTGTACAGTATATGGAGCAGCTTGCAACCTCTTGATATCAGGATTTAGCCCTCTAGTTTCTGACATCAGAAGAGACTTTTTCATGTTCAGCAGATTCTCATGGCATTTCTTTAGTTGAGTGATATTAAAAGTCATAGTCAGCCTTTAAAGTCCAGTGGTGATTTTTTTTGTCATAAGACATTCTGGAAAGGGCACGAACAGAATACTTTAGAATAGGGTATTATCTTGTGTTTTGAGTGTTATAAGTGATTAAGAACCATTGGTATATCCCACTGCTGAGTCTAATGATATCTTATATATCCCTCTATAATTATACCTGTGATAAAGTAGGCAGTGCCACTCATGTGTCCCACCAGTTGTTTGAGTTGCTCCTGTCCTCTCAGCCAGGCCTGATGGAACTTGTGGTCGAAGGGTACGGCGTTGGTCAGCGTGAATGTGGACAGGGCGCTGTACGTACTGTGGTAGTTATAGGGGTTCAGCTGGCCAAGCGCATACTGAGTGGTGCTTTCATAGTCACTGAGAACAGCCTGGTTTCGACTGATGTCAGCATGTCCCCCGGCCATGCACATCTCCTCGCTGAATATGTTGGAGAGCTGCCGGGAGATGATCATTGTTGCACAGTGTTGAGCAAAAACACATTTCAATTGAAACACTTTGCTTACACTTTATTTGAAGCCTGTGTCTATAATGCATTACAAACATACTTGCAGTGGATTATAATCTCTGTATAAATTGTGTAATTGTAGTTATAAGACTCATGAGTACTGATTTTTATACCATTAATCATATCACATTGTAAAGCATTTTTATAATAACTAAGTCTCGTACTACTTTATAGCTGCTGGTCACTCACTGACTTTCTTTTGGCCAGAGGGATATCATTTTATAATGATCATAGTTCATGATTTCACAATACATTGTTTTAATGCATTGTAGTGTGATTATAAGTCACTTTAAGGTGCTCCGTGTACAGGGAGCATTTTTTATATTTCGTAATGCAAAAAATGCATTCAATTTAAAAAAAAAAGAACTCAAGTAAGGACAATGAATCAATATAAGCGGTGTGCTTTAATTAAAGTAATTACATTCCTGGATTAATTTGCCCATAGGGGGATTTGTGAAAAGTTTAACCCTATGTTGTAGAAAAGCTTCCTCGCTCACTGGCGGCTGCAACCCAACAGCCAACACAGTCACACAGGCTCAGCATATGGCACCCAGCCTGGTGAAGTACTGTGCTAAAAACACCCAATGGCCACTTATAATTACTTTTCTTTGTCTTTTACTCATTTACTCATAAAGCAGCCATAGAGAGTACTCATGAGCGCTTACAACTATAAGTATAAGCATATTATAATGCATTTACATTATAAATCACCATGGAATACTTCAGAATGTGTTATGATTGTTGTAAAGTACTTGCAAG
>NC_139700.1:2204548-2232048 GCF_964188405.1 Protomyctophum parallelum | reverse complement strand
TTTAAGATTAAAATGTTAATAAATGTATAATGTGTTTTGAAATATATTATACAATACATGTAACCTATAGCAGCATGGATAATGGATGGATCGCATGGTTATGAATAGCATGGATATATATGCAACAAGGATGCATAGGATCAGGAACGAGTACATCAGAGGGACGGCGCATGTCAGATGTTTTGGAGATAAAGCCAGAGAGGCCAGACTGAGATGGTTTGGACACAGAGGAGGGATATCGGTAGAAACATTTTTGAGGTTGGAACTGCCAGGCAGGAGCATAATAACTCTATGGGCAGGAGGCCTAGACGAGGAAGACTATGGATGTAGTGAAAGACGACATGAAGTCAGTTGGTGTGAGAGAAGAGATGATTCGCCAAAAGGAAAAGATATGCTCATTGGATAATAAAATTAAGTTGTTTTATTTACACTCTCCCTTTCTTTTATTGTGCACAATTGTGCGTATTAGTTTAACCCATTTAGACCTGAAGCCGTAAGCCGTTTTCTGAAAAATATGTTGTTCCAGGGACCCCCCCCCCAGAAGCAAAGATTTGAGTTAAAAACGTTCGCTCTGAAAGAATATATATTTAAAGATTTGCACCACATTTTCACGATTTTTCAAACATAGCAGATCTACAGGCTCGTAGTGCGGCACCAAAATAAGGGGGTGCTGAATGGCACTATTTTACCCAAGGTCATTGTCATCTTTCCTCTCCTGTCCTTTTAGGTGACGTACTTAATGACAGCCACGCCGAGGTCATAGCCAGAAGGGGCTGTGTCAGGTTAGTGACAAAATAGTTCTGATTTTGTCGACCAAAACTGACAAAACATGTTCGACTACCTTTTTTCACTGAGGAAAGTTTAATGAAAACTAAGCTATGATGACTAAAATGTATAGAGAACAAATAAAAACTAGACTAAAATGTCATTTTATGTTTGGTTGCATGCTGAAAGTAGCCGATCTACAAGCTCACAACCAAGTGTAAAATCTGCCAATTTACGACTGCCATTTAGTAGATTTTAGACTAGACTAACATTAAAACATTTAAGATGACTAAAATGTGACTGAAACTACATGAAAATCGATTCAAAAGAGTATGACTAAAAGTAAAATCATCACTAGTGACAAACACATTGTGTCAGTAATTGACTGTGAGTTGGGTGTGACTACAAAAGTGCCAACCGTTTCTGGATCAGGGCCGACTCGAAAATGGGAAAAGTGTTTGCGGCCCACCCATATGACTAGCCGCAATTTGCAACACTAGATGTATTTTTTTAAATAATGTTGAATCTTAGAGTTGCAACACCAGCCCACTGATACAGCCCATACAGCCAAACCGAAAAGTCCTATCTGATTTTATTATATTAGACGACGTTAAACTCACCAACATTGCAGCTGTACAAAAAGTTTGAATTATTCTGCAAAATGTTTGTTTCATAAAACTCCACCGTATGTTATGTCATGTTATGAGTATTTCTACATTGCAGTATTGATACTTTGACTCGTAGTAAAACATGCGAGTACTTTTTCCACCACCACAGGTACCTGATGGAGCAGCTACGCAGGGCGATGTGTGGTCAGGGAAACTCCATCTTCTGTCAGGCTGAGCAGCCGAGGAAATGGAAGCTTCCACACGGAGTCTCCTTCCTCTTCTTCACCAGTCACACTCCCTGTAAGTCCTGTGTGTGTGTGTTTGTGTGTGTGCGTGCGTCCACGCGCAGTTTTACAGCAGTATAGAGCGTCGCAGTTCCGCCCCCCGATGAGCGTCCCAGAAGAGAATTTCCCATTCATTTTTCCCATAGACGTTTCAGAAAGTATTTATTTAAAGACCTTTAACCCATTCTGACCTGAGATCAGATTCATACGAGGTTTCTGCCGGACACACACTGGTCTGATGAACCCATTCTGACCTGAGATCAGATTCTAAAAATGTCAGTCGCTCTTCGATTTTTCAAAAATAGCAGACCTACAAGCTCGTATCGCGCCACTCGGTGGCGTGATATGAGCTTGTAGATCTGCTATTTTTAAATAGCTAAAGCATAACCAAAATGGGTGCCCGGTCAGAATGGGTTAAGCCTCAGAAAAAGCCAACTCGGCTCCTGACAAATCAAATCAATAAACACAATTTCTTTCTTCAATCTTCTTTCTAATTATTTGTTCGGCCAAAAGAAATCTGCTTATTGTCATGATTTCTCAGGAGCCGAGTTGGCTTTGTCCGAGGCTTAAAGGTCTTTAAATAAATAGTTTAACGTTTATGGGTAAAAATGAATGGGAAAGTAGATACATCTAATATAATATGTGTTGTGGATAAATTGAGTGGCAAGTCCTTCCACGCGCCAAATGGCACGCCCAGAGTAGTTCTGGAGCAGCGGATTGTGTGTCCCTGGTTTTTCCCTAAGGGACTGATTGAGGGCAGCTACTGGGACGTGAGGGGTATGATGTTGGAAGACCCGAAACCCTGATGACCTTGGGATACATCACTGAGGATACGTCCCAGTTGCATCCTAGCAATGTTTTTTTGTTCTCAGTCATTTGATTTGATTATAATCGTCCAATGTTTCTTTGGCTTGCATAATAATCAGTATGACCAAGGTGATGGTTTTTACCTGCTGGTAGAAGTTAATGTTTGTGATAGGAAGTCAATGTTTCCCAGCACTGGAGACCAGTGCATGTGTTAATGTAGAGCGAATATGGTTTTCCCCCATTTAATAACCAACACGCCAAATCATCTTATATGTATTATCAGGTGGCGACGCCTCCATCATCCCTTTGACTGACAGCCAATCCCAACCCTGCCCTCCAGTCATCTCACGGGAGGCCCCTAAAAGCAGTGGCGAAGTGACAGACGCCGGCGAGGGAGGGTCCCTGAAGCGAAAAGCCGAGGAGGAGCTGACCGACGGGAGGAGCACTAAGCTTCGCTGTCCGGAGGAGAGGCAGTCCGAAGGAACGGACCCGGAGAGCAGAGGAGATGAAGGAACGGACCCGGAGAGCAGAGGAGATGAAGGAACGGACCCGGAGAGCAGAGGAGATGAAGGAACGGACCCGGAGAGCAGAGGAGATGAAGGAACGGACCCGGAGAGCAGAGGAGCTGCGACACAGCCGGAGGTCTCTGGTACAGACACAGCGAGGCAAAGTTGCGTTACAGTATCGCCCGCAAACAACGTCTCACAAACGTCAACGGAACATCCGGAGGGTAACATCGGGCCACGCACGGACCTGAACGAGCCTGACCATACCGCGGAGAGTTCACAGACCCTGCCGGACATCTGCAGAACGGGGGCCAAGTGTGTCCCGGGTGGCCCAGCAGACCCTCTCCTACCGGGTGCGGGGTACCACAGTGCGGGGGTTCTTCGGGTGAAGCCGGGACGCGGGGAGCCCACTCTGTCCCTGTCCTGCAGTGACAAAATGGCTCGCTGGGGCGTGCTGGGTTTCCAGGGCGCGTTGCTCTCCCACTACCTGCAAGAGGGACTCTATTTCAGTGCCGTCGTGGTTGGAAAGTGTCCCTACAGCCGTGAAGTCATGCAAAGAGCCATCGTCAACAGGTGGGCTTCTCTATGAGGTTTTTCCGATGGCTACGTGAGAATCCGGTGCAATGCACAATCTATTGTGATTACTATGAATGCAAAACACGTATTGTATTGTTTTGTCCTATTGTCTGTTTGTAAAATAAATAAAAAGATAAATAAATATATTGTTTAAAAAAATAAAAATAAATTTGAGATGGAGATTCTTCAACCAAATACATATAACATATAACACCACTGTTTGCTATATAGGATTTTAGAAGACATTTGTAGAATTGGGTCCTTATATAAATGGGTTAACTGAGGCTCAGCTGTCTACTGTGCATGTTGTGCAGGTGCTCCCATGTGTCAGACCTCCCGGCTGGGTTCTCAGTGCGTCCTGTGGAGGTGTTTCAGTCCAGCCTGGAGTTCCCCTGCAGCCAGGCCCAGACTGAGCTCTCGCACCGGGCAGGGCAGGGCCGGATCTCCCCCTGTGGAGCAGGTAGAGTGCTGGACTCTCCCCTCATCAAAATTGTACTCTGGGGCAGGGGTAGTTTTGACGATGGAGAGGGCCACTATATTTCCACACTCACTCCAGAGGGCCACTATATTTCCACACTCACTCCAGAGGGCCACTATATTTCCACACTCACTCCAGAGGGCCACTATATTTCCACACTCACTCCAGAGGGCCATATTTACTGTCGTAGCAAAAATAGCCGATCTACCAGCTCAAAACACGTCGCAGTGCAACGTGTTTTAAGCTTGTATTTTTGCTATAATTTTATTTGCATTGAAATCTTTATGAACTAAATACAAATACATTGGTCATAAAATTTATGATTTATGATATAATTACATTTTAACACTAGTAATTAGCTGAAATCAATAATATATCAATGTTCGGCTACTAACCTGCGGGCTGCATTAAGTGATGGTGGGGGTATGCTCTGGGGCACATGGTGGTGCAGTCGGTAGCGCTTTCGTTGGAAGGTCCCGGGTTCCATTCCCGCCGCTGACGCTGTGTGCGTGCTCTCTCCTCCACGTCACCAGCACAGCACCCATATCCTAGGTGGGGTTGGCGAAAGGGCCAAGGGTTTGCATGTTCTCCCCGTGTCCCCTAGGGTAGGTACCCTCACAAAAAAACATGCAGTAATCCTGGTCTCTATACTGCCTCCCCCTGGTCAGCCGGGGCGCCTGATGGAGGGGAAAGGAACTGGTTGGAATAACGCGTTCCTTCCACGCGCTACGTCCTACCAGGGAAACTCCCCCCTGTCAGGTGATAAGAAGCGGCCTGCTCACTCTTCATGCATTGAAGGAAGTATGAGCTCAGCGCGGGGCTCTCCCCAGGTTGGCAGAGGGAGAGTAGCGTCCAGGCACCGGGTGAAAAATGGGTTACAAAATCGTGGGATCTAAATTTAGAACACTGTTGCTGTTCCCTTTGAACACAGTGTTAAATGTTTTTAACTTCAAACACTGAGGCGTAATGTTTTAGGTATAACTAGATAAAGTGCCAATCGGTGCCCACCAGGGCAGGTCAGGTTGTGGCCTCATGGTGGCGCTATAACAGGCTGTTGAGGAAGATTTGGGCCGGGGGTTGGTGTTGGAGGGATGCAGGTACAATGTTTTTCCATGTGTGCATACATAAGTTGTATACAGATCGCTGCAGTTATAGCTATAAACAGGAATTGGCCTGTTATAGCGCCACCGTGAGGCTGATTTTGAGGAAAAATTTGTGGCATGTCGTCCTCGGCCTAGTGAAAATGTGCATGTATAATTTAACGGAAATTGCACACTGTGTTTGTGATTTGTGGCCTTTTTTGGAAATGGACGAATCGTGTGAGCTTTGGAAGCCAATCTTAGCCAATCAGGATGGAAGATGGGAAATGGTGCCGCTCCGTGTTGATCACATGACTATGGAGATAGTGTATACCGATTTGCGTGAAATTTGGAGTAAGGAGTAAGAATATAAAATGTGTTTTACATATGTCGGCCTCCTGGTGGCGCTATAAAGAGCAGATGTGAAAAATTCCAGGCAAAGGTTTTTCCTTGGCCTCTAGGGAGTTGGCATACAAAGTTATCCACAGATCCGTGCAGTTAGAGGTAAAAACACTTTTGGGCCAGTTATAGCGCCACCTTGAGGCTGATTTGAAATTGTTCATGTGGCATTTCGTCGGCCTAGTGGGAATGTGGGTGCCCAATTTCACGGAAATCACGCGATGTGTTCATGATTTGCAGCATTTTGTTTGAAACTGAGCACTCCTGTGAACTTTGGAAGCCAATCTTAACCAATCAGGATGGAGTGTGAGAAATCTGAAAGACCGGTTTCGTTGAATGGCTCTAGAGAGACTGTGTACCAATTTGCGTGATGTTTGGACAAAATCTGTAGGTGTACTGTGCAAAAACTTGTTTTGCACAAAGCGGCCTCCTGGTGGCGCTTTAACAGGCCGTTCTGGAAAGTTTGGGGCAGAGGTTCATCGTTGGCATCCAGGGAGTGTGTGTGCAAAATTTGGCATCGACCGGGTTAACGGTGGCCGAGATTAGCTGCTCACGGACACACGGACGGACGGACGGACACACGGACACACGGACGGACGGACACACGGACGGACGGAGTGCAAAACATACTCTCCCCACATGCCTTCGGCCTGGTGGAGACAATAATAGAAAAGATAATTATAACTGGTTTGAAAAGTTTATGATATGCCATACATCTGCCAGTATAGTAAAGACTTTTTCTGTTCTAGCCATCAGCTGGTGTAATGTACCTGATCAACCACTCGATGTCACTGCCAATGGCTACAAGCACGGTGCCACCAAGAAGAGCCTTGGTACAGCTAAAGCAAGGTAAGGACAACATGCAGTGATTGTTTTGATACATATTTCACATTATATTAAAATACATGATAGACTTTATAGACTCCACCTTCACAGCTCATCTTGCTTTTCATGACATTGCGCACAACCACCACACAACAAAGGCATCATTCAGCACAACGGCTCAAGCACCCACTGACACAATTAGTAAGCCAAATAGCACCCACTGACTGAAGGCTGAGGCTCCCCTCCCCCTGGTCATTTTGTCACGTCGGCACACACCTTTACGGTGTTCACAGAACAGGTATTCAAATGCTAATACATCTGTAAAGGAGAGGCTGCTGTCTGTGTACCGTCGGCCCGTCTGTAAACAGCCATGAGCCGGGAGGGAGGGGAGGGGAGGGGCAGCAACACCGCCGGGTAATCTCCACGCTGACTTGAGATTTTGACAAACGGAGCCATCTCAGCCAAAATATCCCAAAACAATGTCCGGGGAACAGTCCTCAGACTATTTTACTTTTACTTTAATTAAAAGGTAATGCAGTGGCTGTAATTGGGTCAAGGATCTTGCTTTCGTGAGCAATGTTGCACGAGATTGGTAATAAATTGGTCAAATCATGACATTGTTAGACCATCTGGGGGAAATAAATTACCCACTGCCGTTATAAGAACCTTCCGCCACTGATTCAGCATTTTGAGCATATTGAGTATCTGTCCTTGGTAAGCCGCTGCTTTTGCATGCGATGTGACAGACAAGACAGTGCACTTTTCATTTCACTGTATTCCTCATGCAAAGATGCCATTGCCTGGCCCCGTATCTGAAATGGTCAAATAAATATTTGATTAAGGAATATAATATGCCTTTTGTATTCTTTCTATATATCAGCAAAATGTAGATTGTTATGTTAGACTTTGAGGGGATTAAAAAAAAAACGCAGCTTATCAACTAAACGCTTAATCAATCGATAAGGTTATCAATTATCAATTCATGAATTAATCGATAATTGACATACCTAACCGCTACATTTACACAAAGGGAAAAGGTACAAGAATAAAACCACTTGAGGTCTATTTCAAATGGAGTGAAAATATTGTCTTTACTACAATTTATATTTTTTGACAATATGACAGACGTTCACTTGTAGTTTTAATATTTGACCAGGAGTATCTATACTTTGACTCAAGTGTGTGTGTGTGTGTGTGTGTGTGTGTGTGTGTGTGTGTGTGTGTGTGTGTGTGTGCGTGTGCGTGTGCGTGTGCGTGCGTGCGTGCGTGCGTGCGTGCGTGCGTGCGTGCGTGCGTGCGTGCGTGCGTGCGTGCGTGCGTGTGTGTGTGCGCGTGTGCGTGCGTGCATGCGCGCGCGTGTAGGTCTCTTCTCTGTAAGGTGGAGTTGTTCCACACCTTCCTGTCTCTAGTGGCTGCCACGGACCCATCTCTTGTACCCGACTCTCTCAGGTAATGACGCTGGAAAACGGAGCTCATTACCAACTCGATAAGAAATGTATCGAGACCCGGTGGGTATCAATGAGCCTTGGGCTTGTCCAGCCTGTTATCGAGCATAGCGGTCCAGCCTGTTATCGAGCATAGTGGCCACGCTGGCACAAACATGTGGGTCTAAAAGATACCTGCCAACCAGCTGCCTGGGAAAATTATGCTTTTAATCCAAAGTGACGGTACACACATTAACCAATTAACAGTTCCTTCAATATTATTTTCCAAAAGTGAAAAAGGTCACTTCGCCTTCTGTCTGGTAGAAAAGTACTGTATTTGAAGGCCCTAGTAAAAGGTCTTGCAAGTGATATTTTTTGGATAAATAAATATGCATTTTCTGTTATAAAGAGCTAAAAAGACATGGAGATGTTATAGTAATTAAAGTACTATTCATAATATAGAGCCATGTAATACAACACATTAATGAATAGGAGTAAAGTCGATTCAAACATTTCGCACCATTCTCGTTTAACAACCTGATCCAGAGATACCGGTACTTAATGTCTATGTGTGTAGTTAGGATATAACATATCAAGACAAGAACATAAAAGTAATTATGGTGAAAGGTAATCCTTCACTGGGCTACTAAGTAGGTTCATTGGACTGAGCGGAGAGAGTTGAGTACTAAGAACATTGTAAAACTAGTTTGCGTGGTCTGCCAAACGGCACTGTGTAACGTCCAGCCGCCCCTGATGGGAATGCTTCCCACTGTGTAACGTCCAGCCGCCCCTGATGGGAATGCTTCCCACTGTGTAACGTCCAGCCGCTCCCTGATGGGAATGCTTCCCACTGTGTAACGTCCAGCCGCCCCTGATGGGAATGCTTCCCACTGTGTAACGTCCAGCCGCTCCCTGATGGGAATGCTTCCCACTGTGTAACGTCCAGCCGCTCCCTGATGGGAATGCTTCCCACTGTGTAACGTCCAGCCGCCCCTGATGGGAATGCTTCCCACTGTGTAACGTCCAGCCGCTCCCTGATGGGAATGCTTCCCACTGTGTAACGTCCAGCCGCTCCCTGATGGGAATGCTTCCCACTGTGTAACGTCCAGCCGCTCCCTGATGGGAATGCTTCCCACTGTGTAACGTCCAGCCGCCCCTGATGGGAATGCTTCCCACTGTGTAACGTCCAGCCGCTCCCTGATGGGAATGCTTCCCACTGTGTAACGTCCAGCCGCTCCCTGATGGGAATGCTTCCCACTGTGTAACGTCCAGCCGCCCCTGATGGGAATGCTTCCCACTGTGTAACGTCCAGCCGCCCCTGATGGGAATGCTTCCCGGAAAGAGGGATTAATAATATATTGTCTTCTCGTTGAAGTTGGCGTATTGCATCATACCAGAATATCCCGTTGTTTATGAGTTATGTTTTGCGAACAATAGAATTAGGACATGATGACGATGATTCTCGGCTCCTCCTGGCATTCTACAGCAAAAGACATCAGATATCATGTGCATGCTTGTATGTTTACACGTGCCTGTGCTGGCTTTCACAGGCACGTCTGTTTGTGCACTGCTTACATTGTGTGTGTCTCTGTGCACATTCATGGGCTCACCTTCTCGCACTACTATTATGCGTGTGCGTGCGTGTCGGCGTGTGTGGCGGTTTGCGTTGATGGCTGAGGATCCTCTCCTGTGGGAGAACAGTAGTACCTCTGTGTGTCAGCTTTGCTGAAGATAACCTGATCCTGGCTCAGCCCTGTCTCATAAATGGAACCCCACAATACACACACACACACACACACACACACACACACACACACACACACACACACACACACACACACACACACACACACAAACACACACACAGTGGTGGAAAAGAGATACTTTGTTACAGGCAAAAGTCCGGAATTCAACATTAACTTGAGTAAAAGTACAAAAGAATTGGCATCAAAATGTACTTAAAGTACCAAAAGTATTGTGCAGAAATGTCCCATTTCAAGTTTTCAGATGTATAACAATCTTTAGAAAATACCAGAAGCTTACCCCACGATTTTGCAACCCAGTTTTCAAAGAAATCAAATAAATGTAGTGGAGTAAAAGTACAATGTTTGGATCCGAGATGTAGTGGAGTAGAAAAAGTATTGACAATTAGAAAATTCAAAATTGTACTCATAAGTACAGTGCTTATAAGTAAATGTACTTTCCACCACTGCACACACAAGCATGCACGTGCAAACACACACACACACACACACACACACACACACACACACACACACACACACACACGTCACACACACACTACAATAGCGTTTTTCTCAAGGTGAGCCAGCTCAATTGTCATGCGTCTATTTAAAATAAACAGAATGGCTTGGTTTTGTACTCTGCGTAATCCAAGTGTTCATTCATTGTTGTCTGCAGTTGTTTGTCTACCACCTGGAGTTCCTCCTTCTCACGCACAGTTGCATTCCAAAATACTTATTTTAGCACAGTCAAATCCTCAGTCGTAACCAGTGTTGATTCCGTCGACCACGTTTGGCAATGCGTATTTTCAGCATGCAACCAAGTATAAAATCGGGCATTACGACACCATCGAGGCCTGCCAAAATGCATTTTAGTCGACTAAATCAGGTGTAGATTTAGTTGACTAAAATCCTAAAATCATATATCTTTAATTCAACCAAAACTGGCCTAAGAACACCACGGGGTCCCCCAGGAGGAAGTCACTAATGTTGCTCTGGAGAGGGAAGTCTGGAGCTCTCTGGTGGAGCTGTTGCCCCCGCGACCCGACTACGGATAAGCAGTTGAAGATAGATGGACAAAACTAGACTATCACTAAAACTCTTCAGATAAAATATGACAAAATGTAAATAGAACATTTCTGTTGTGAGCTTGTAGAGCTTGTTCTATTTTCAAATAGGCAAAATCTAGTATACTCCGACAATCTACTCCACTACGATTATTATGTAAAAGTACACTATTTGGATCCGAGATGTAGTGGAGTAGAAGTAAAAGTATTGGAAATACTCAAGTAAAGTTCAGTGCTTTTCACCACTGTGAAAGAGCCGGTTGTTGTCTTCTGGTAGTGGTACTAGTGCATTATTTAGTCACAGTCTTCTGAATTCAGACAGAGGTGCTGATGTTGCAGATTTCCAGGCCTCTCTCTCTCGCTCGTGTTTAATTCTTTCAGAGCCACGCATACCTGAAATAACCAATACTCAACAACAATACTCTTGTTTGCTCCCACAAACGTCTGCGTGATTAACGTTTCTGTGTGTGTGTGTGTGTGTGTGTGTGTGTGTGTGTGTGTGTGTGTGTGTGTGTGTGTGTGTGTGTGTGTGTGCGCGCATAGGGGGAAGGAGCTGCAGACTTGTTGGGATTATAAGCAGGCGTCCCACCTTTACCAAGCAGCCTGGATGCAGCTCCTCACCCAGGCGTTCCCTCTGTGGCCGTGCGGTGACCGGAGTCTCCTGCAGTTCCAATGACTCCAGGGTGTGGTGGGAAACACCACTCGACTAAAGCAAGCGGTGGCACACCTCGACTAAAGCAAGCGGTGGCGCACCGATGAAGTCTATACGAACATGGGGGGGGGGGCGATATCGTAATGAATATCGTCGAGATGACACAATGTCTCCACGATATGCCTTTTCAGAAATATCGTATATACCGTGATATAATACAGTGAATGCACATACTATGATTTGCAGTTCCATACCTTAATTTATACTTCTGTAGAACGACGGTTTCGTTTGCCAAAATAATAAGTATTTTGGTCTAAATGGCCTGTTACTACTTCTTTTAGTTTTTGTTACCTCTTAGGCGGTTGTACTGTTAATGGAAGCCACAACTACAGTACCCTGACAAACAGAAAACACATTTAGCTCGTCCATTGTGGAGACATTTGAAATCCCTACTACTAATGAGACAAAAGACATAGAACTATGCAGTGATTTTGAAGAAAGGGAACTTGGGAAAAGACATTCTGAGGATCCCCAGTGTAGTCATGCTGTTTAAAGAGGTTGCTGACCGTTGGTCAGTGTCCTCAGATGACATGGTGTTTTCCCTGCCGTTCCTAACCTGTTGTGACCACAGACCCCCCTGCTCTTCACTGAACATAAACACAGCTGGACATGTGCTCAATATGGAGCTCCATTCATCGTTTGCACATTTATCTTGTCACACAGTCGGCATAATATTAGATTTCGTCTCTCTGTCAAGTTAAAACCCTGTTGTTCCCCCTTTTTCCCCCCATATGTTTCTTTTCCCTTTTTACCTCCTTTATGATGAATTCCTGTTCTGTTCTTTGACTATATAGAAGTGTCTATTTGTACCTCTCTAAATGTTTTTTTTTTTTTTTTTCCCGGCCGGACGTAGCGCCTGGAAGGGACACGTTATTCTGACCAGTTCCTTCTCTCTAAATGTTTTGATGATTTGAACAAGGTGGACCCTCTTGTAAACGAGTGTAATGCTTATTTGGGTCGTCCACTCACAGTTAACAGTCTTTGTATTGACTATCTCTCTCTCTCTCTCTCTCTCTCTCTCTCTCTCTCTCATTAGCAGGCAACAGTGCAGCAGTATCTCTCTCTCTCTCTCTGTTTCTGGCACAACAGCGCCACTTTTGCCCCTACTGGTACTCATAGTCACATAGTCACATAAGTTAACACGGACATTGCTGTTCCTTGGAGTGGTTGCACCACTCAAAAAGATCCTGCGTTCCTATGGATCCAATGTAGTAATTATTTATTCACGAAAGCTCTTGTTAATACTTTTCTTTGGTTCACTGTGGCATGACAAAGTACGTAGGGCATTCAATTACGAAAAAACATCAAAAGTCGGAATGTGGAGATACAAGGTTTTTGCCGACAGCAACTATTTACTGTAGTCGTATGATGATGATCATATTCCCCATAACATGGGTGGGACATCACAAACGTAATGTCATACTGTAGTTGTATGATGATGATCATATTCCCCATAACATGGGTGGGACATCACAAACGTAATATTAACGGGTGCAAAAATGGCACAGACACGACATTTCTGTCCAAAACCAGACCGCTTCTGAGTCTGGCAGCCTGGAAATCATAATGTGAAGACGGCCTGAACATCTCGTATTACTTGTAGACAGGAAACGGCATTGTGCAATTTTTTTAGGACCAGCAGATTGTCCTTTAAAACGTGTATTTGATTTTTGATTTGATTTGATTTATTTAGAAAAGCAATCATAATACAGCATTATAATCAGCGATCCAAGGATTACACAGTAAAGTCCAAAGACTTATTTCCTCTGGGGTCCTCTCACACTGAACAGAACAATACTTTAAAATACATCACAAATACATAACAGTACATATACATTACATGCACAACACAACAAGTATGCCATGCTAATAAATAAAGATGTATTTGATATTTATCTTATCTTATCAATGTTGAGCAGCATGGTGTTAGTGATTAAGACCTTGGTGGCCTACATTGTCTATTCAATCCCATTGTAATGGCTCCCCCTCCTACTTCTTTCTTAGGAACAATATAAAAGCTTCTTTATGTTTTTTGTTGCTTTCAGTTTCTACACACAAATCTATAAGCTTTCCGTTTAAGATTAGTACACCTGAAAGAACGTTGGCACGTAACGTTTTCAGTTTCTTGTCTTGAAAGCAGGTAAAGGATATTAGAAGCTAAAGTCTGATGAGGAAGGGAGTGCCATCATTAATAAGAATGCCTAACGGAGAAAAAGTGATAACATCTTGAACAATGGCCTCTCTGTTGGTCTCTCTGGTATGTGATGCTGCTCTTTCTCCTTTCACTGGGTCAAGCTATTGACGTGCCCACACAGCCCAGAGTCCTTTCTCTTTTTGCTTTCTTAATCAAAATGTGCGTCACTGACATTCTGTGCTCAGTAGATTATCTGGTGCTGTGTGTGTGTTCTAACTGGGTTCTGGTTGTGTGGGAATACATTTCTGAATGTGGAAGGGACTGGAAAATAGTCCTGGTCATTCTATGGTACTGTGTTATTTATGTGAAGTTTTCATTAGATATTGACAGTGGTGTAAAGTTGTTTGAACTAAGTACAAAGTACTGGTTCACCAGACTCCCCACTTTTGAGTTTGGCCAGCCCATCACTTTAATTTGTTTAGTTAGGATTTTAATCAAGTCTGTTTTTTGGTTGTCTTCTCCTACTCTCCTGTGGTGTGTATTACTCTTATTGTTTGCAAGAATAGAACCCAATTCACATTTACATTTACAATACAATTCAGTGCATTTTGAGACCTGACTTTGTCCTGTCATTTTGTTAAGGCCATTGGTGTTCAAGCCAGGGTGAGTGGCGGCCCGTGACACTTGTATTTCTACATTGAAGTATTGATACTTTTACTCAAGTAGGAAATGTGAGAACTTTTTCCACCACTGGATATCTCCTTCCAATTGTGAATGTCCATTCGATATAAAATACTTTAGATGTGGGCACCTAATTGTCATGTTCACATTATGAAAAGAAGCAACAACTTTGAATGCTTTTACATGAGTTTTTATTGGTCAGGTCATCCAGCTACCTTTCCTTTGGAAATATCTAAAATGTTTTATAATCATTCATTTTCTTTTAAGACATAGTAAACATGTAACAACACTGAGGAAATAAAACAGTATATAATGCATTCAATCAATATATTACACAAATCATAATACTATCAGTTGTCATTCCCATGTAAGTTTTATGGCGCAAAAAATTATCAAACAAGGCCGTTCTAGGCGCCAACTTGTCAATCTCTCTAAACGGAGGACAATATAATGGTCTGAATGTCCATTCTGCATTTATGTGGTCAAACTTAAGCCTTGTAAAATTCCTGGGTAAGACTAAACCTGAAGTGTTGCTCATTAGAAATGAGCAGGTACAGACAGTAGGTAGATGGTGGCCTCGAGGGACAGTGTACTGTTTATACATTTAGACCCGCTTTGTTTCCATCTATGGCTCGCCCCATCAATGCAGTCTTTTATTGTCATTAAAATCTTAGTGAAACTAATAGCACAGGCATAAGCACCTTATTACATTGAGGCTGCAAACCTTAGTCGGGCGTAGTATACCATAATAGTACAATGCCATCAAATAAAACCTTGTCCAAGTGTTCTGCTGACGGCTTCAGTTCCATGTGAATGAAATAGTATTGTGGTGACGTTGGATGTGCTCCCATACTGTGACAAGCTACATCACTGCTCAACGCGACACGCTGCAGTAGCTGGTTAACACTAGGGCTGCAACTATCAATTATCTTCTTAGCGATTACTATATCAAACTGTTTTGATTAATCGAAAAATCGAGAAGCGCATTTATTTATTATTTATATATATATATATATATACATATATACCAACGCAAAGAAATTCGAATACATTTCTTATTATACACAAAATCGATTACTTTGATTAACCACTTAAGCCCTATTTTATACTCTATCGTACAACAGAGTCATGCAACAACAATGAAAATAGCAGAGCTCATAACAAATCGCATCGCAATGCATTGTGAGCTTGAAGATCGTCGGTTTTCTCAATTTTAGAAAATCGGTTTGATTCAAATCGATATGTATATATTTTTTAATAATCGATTAAATCAATTAGTTAGATTAACTGTTGCACCCCTAGTTAATGCCACCAGTTAATCACTGCCTTGAGAGCAGGAGCGAGCTGTCTTGCTTCACATGCGCTTTTTTTTTAAACTGTGCCTAAGGAATCAAATATGTAAATACATAACATGACATGATAGAAATGCATCCATAACATGAGCAATGATTTCATGAGGTTTCTTGCACACATTTGGTGAGATAAAAATCAAGCTTGGCTGACGGAAATCTAGTATGATTGAAAGGAGAAATGTGTAACTATTGGCGCGTGTTGTGTATCTGTATGCGTCTGGGTGGATTTGAGCCCAACAAAACTTGTATTTGTTTCTTTTTGGTTGTTTTGCTTTTTTTGGTCCAACGCTGCTCTTGATAGTTGGAAGAGAAAATTGATGACACCTAATCTGTCAAATTTCTGTGATGATTGCAGCGTGAGAAATTGATCTTCCTAAAGTAATTTGTACTTTGTGTTACGACCGTTGCTTGCCAAAAATCTGTTATTTTTGCTGAAGCATAATGAAGGCGTAATTGTTCTTCTAACCGGCCAAAAGGCTGAAGTCGATTTAACGTCTAGAAATCTGTGGCCTTTGATAACTATTTATGGTTTGAAGCTAAACTTAAAACCATAAAGAACAGTAACAGCCTTCTGTAGACTCACATAGAATATACGGTAACATGTTTACTTAGAACCCCCCCCCCCCCCCCAGTTGTCTAGATAAAATGTGGATATCAAAATATTATCTATGAGTGATTGTGCTGAAATTTATTTATGTTGGTAAATTATTGGTGTAATACATGCTTAACATACCTTTGAACGGCCAATATTGCCTGATATTGGTCCACCAATATACTATATGTTGGGCCCTGTGTGTGTGTGTGTGAGTGAGTGAGAGAGAGAAAGACAGAGAGACAGATAGAGAGGCATACAGTATGGCATTACTCCAGAGTTGTGTAAAAGGCATGGAGACCAAAGGTGTTCTCTCCACTGTAGGCCACGTACAGGAAGCCATCCTCATCCTTCTCCTTGTCATACAGCTGGCCCATTGTGAGACTGCAACGGATTAGAAAGCAGATGGCCAGAGATCATGTGTCTGTGTTCAAAGGCTCTTTGGTGACCCCACCTTTAGAATTTGACAGATATGTAACATAAACATTCATTTATTTTATTAATTTTTATTATTTTGCGGCTTACGCCTTTTATTGGTTTTTTGAAGGGACAGACAGTAGGCTGACAGGAAACGGGAGAGAGATGGGGGAAGACATGCAGTAAAGGCCGTGTCGGGCTCGGGAGTCGAACCCGCGGCCCAGACGGTTACGCCACCGCCTGGGCAACATACAGTAAACATTCATAATGAAACTGTCACTTTGGCAATTATGTAAAGCTTTTAGCTGATGTTCTCTTATGCAAAGTGTGAGTGAGTGCAACAGAAATTAAATAGCTACATTGTAACACTGCTGTAGTACCCCCATATGTGTGCAATGTAGATCTATGTTTTGGTGTGACTATTGTTGTGGCAGACCCCTGAAAAGCATTTTTGCCATGTTTTTTTTTTTTAAGTAAATTTTATTCAAAGAGTTGGATCATGTGCAGTTTTCACAGAGAGAGAATACGACTCTTCGTTTTTTTTACATTTTCTCCCAGTCCTCCCCACCCACCCACCATCTTTCCCCACGAGGCCAGACATACAAACAACATACAAACACAGGTATATATAAAAATAATAATAATAATTGAGTACAAAGCAATACACACAACATACAGTATATACAGGTATAAAACCAATGGGTAATAGATAAGATACTAAGAGACAGAGAAAGGGATCACATGGTTATGGAGCATTTGTGCCATGTTTGGTGAATATTGGAACAATGTCGTGCCTGTGACTATTTGCCTGGCCGACCCCCTACACGTTTGGTGAGGATTGGCGCAACGACGTACCTGTGGCGCGTGAATCTCGTTTGCGTCAGAGCATAGGCATGTCTGAGGCATGGCAACGCCCGCCTGCCTGTGATTGGCCTACCGACACTGCCCATCTTGACTGTCGGGACGCGAGGTTACTCCGTGGTGAGATTGAGAAATAAATTATACAACAAGAGAATGACAGCTTGGCACGCGCGACAGAATGCAGCCTTGTAACTGATAGTAGCGTGGAAGGGACACGTTATTCCGACCAGTTCCTTTCCCCTCCATCAGGCGCCCCGGCTGGCCAGGGGGAGGTAGTTTTAGAGACCAGGATTACGGCATGTTTTTGTGAGGGTATCTACCCTAGGGGACACGGGGAGAACATGCAAACTCCACACAGAAAGGCTCTATCGCCAACCCCCGCCTCGGGTATGGTCACTGATGACGCGGAGGAGGGAACACGCCGCCAGTGCCCACAGCGTCCCCAGCGGGAATCGAACCCAGGACCTTCTAGCTGTGAGGCGACAGCACTACCAACTGTGCCACCGTGCCCCTTTGAAATTGAAATTTGTCTTGTGACACAGCAGCACACATATGCAGAACATATATACACACATTTGACATAACGAAGAACAAGACAATTTACATACATAAAGACAAGAGCAATATCCACCGCTTAGATTACCCTGTGGCTACTACAACTCCTGATTAAGCCTCAAGGTCGGCTGGTGGACAAAGGACCTCTTTAGTCTGACCTTATTGTATGCTGGTACACCATATCTCCTTCCTGAAGGTAGCAACCTCATATTCGCCTGTGTGTAGGACTTGTGTGTCCATGAGAAAGTTTGATGGGAAAGTTCGTTCTCATGTGTGAGTGTGTAAGTGTGTTATCTTCCGGAATGAAGGCCATGTCACCTGCCTCTCGTGTTGCCTCACGAGTCCTGCGGTCTAATGGCGGGTTCTACGGAAACGTCCATCTTCCGATGTATCTCCCCGAATGCCCTGCCCAGCTCGACCACCATGGCAGGCAGCTTAGGGGTTCCGCTCAGCGCTGCCACCTTTCCAATTGTTCGGTACACAAGACCAATGCTCAGCCCGGTCAGCAGAAATCCCCAAATAGATACAGATCTTCTATATCTTCCACAGAGAGAATCGCCGTGCACATTACTCACGTTACCATGCCTATGCTCGGACGCAAGCGAGATTCACGCACCTGCGGCCCCTAACATGGCCCCTGGGGTTCACACGTGGCCCCTGGTGTGACTATTGTCACAGCAGACTCCTGAACAGTGTTTGTGCCAATGGTCGGTGCAGAGTAGTGCAACGGTGCACCTGTGGCACCCAGTGGTCCCTGATGTGGCCCCTGGGGCCAAATGTCTTTGGAATTCTACATAACTGCGTTCCCAAGATATTAATAACCATAGCATGATCCATCATCCGCTCCCTGACATGTACACACACACACACACTCTCTCACTCACACACACACACACACACACACACACACACACACACACACACACACACACACACAATGAAGATACCAGATGAAGATACCAGAGTAGGGAGATACATGAGTCGTGATAAGATAAGACATTCGGGAACTGATCAGTTAAAAGGAAGCGGTAGCCGCAGTATATTGCCTTTCCGCCCCTATTCACACTCCTCCAATGATTTGTAGGGTGTATCTCCTGTCTATAGGTCTGTCTATAGGAGGATCCTCCATCAAGACAATGACTGTCCAATAGCTATTGACACCTGATCGGATGGTTATGAGACAAGTATAAGGCCAATAGGCTATATATATATACCTCTGTAAGTGGTATACAATATGGGTGAATCGTGTTTTGTAGTCTATAGTTTTCACAAGTAAATCTTCTCCACAAAAAGTATAGTTTGTTTTCTATATGCATTGATTACGGTGCATCACATAGGCACAGTTGTAAAGCACGTGGGACATTTTGATCATTGTCAATGTGGGAGATGGGAGTGGCTTCATCCTGTTTCACAGGGAGATTGATTTCACAGTTTAACAATTCCTGTGTCCTGTTCTTTAGTTGGTGAGATGAAGGGACAAAGAGTACGCCCTTACACGTGTAATGGAAAGGGGGTTTACTGTAGCCTCTAAGTATTAATAGGATACCACAATAAAAAAACAAATGGGTTTTATGTAGTCTATAATAAAAAACAAACATGACCGTTAGTAGAGTTTGTGTGTTTTGGTGTTCTCATGTTTGGAATGAGTAATGAGTATTACGATTCATGTCCTGTTGTAAGTAGGATAGGCATTTATAAGCTTTTAGCTTCTGCCTACTGCTTTTGATCATCTTCATGTTTCGGTTTTGTTTTGTTTTTCATAACTTAGCTTACATTCATTGTCTTTAAATATTGTATTTTAAACTGAAGGATGATCAAATAAACTAAACTAAACTAAACTAAAAAAACTAAACTAAACTAAAAAACAGTACTGAAAATTAATTCACAGGCATGAAAAGATCCTTTACCAGTACTGCACAAACGTTTTGTTTAGACGATGGTGACCTTGTTTATGTAGCATAAACGTTTTGTCTTAGATAATTATATGGTACCTACTACCTAGTCAAGTGATATTGATGAAAAACAACAATTGCACATTCATAAAGCACAAAAGCCACAATTCCTGTCCATTATTTTGAGGCAGTTTTGAGCAACAGTGTCTTTTCATAAATGTTTTGTTCCTGAGAGACTTTGGTACAATAAAAGGTGATGTATTAAGCATGGAGTCGTATTGGAGTCCTTAGTCCTTTTATTTTAGTTCTTCCTTATACTGTTCGTCACTCAGCACCTGCCCAAACTTAGGCTGGTTTTGCATGTCGTTGCTCTCTTTCCTTGTTCCTTAAAGCTCACATTACAACATGTGATCTTCCCTATGCCACTTAACAAAATATGGCATGAATGAATGTTTTCTGTGGAGATAAACAGCTATATCTTGCGCCACGCCTAAACTTATTTATTAACATCAACAACATTTTAAAATAGTTCAAATAGCTGATCTACAAGCTCACAACATGTCGATGTAGATTGGCTAGTTGGACTATTTGTAAATGTTTTAAAATAGTAAAACGTGGCAAATGAGTTTGCGCAAGATAGGGCCATAGACTTGGATATCACTTCTAAGCGCATTTTGCGAATGGCAATTACAGGGAACAGGTGATTGAACTCCCTTGGAACCCATTTAAAATAAATGGTGTTCCTTCCCATGCATCTCACCTGGACTGGGGGACTGTTTTGTCCACAAAGAGGAAGATGGCTTTCTCCGAGGGCAGCTGAATGCGTTTTCTGATGATCCACATGAACTGGGCCACTGTGATATCAGAGGGCACCAAGTACTTCCTCTTGTCAATGTCCACTATCTGTGAGCCAGACACCTTCTCCACTATCACCTGGCAGAGGAATATACAAATGTGAACATGCAGCAGTGCATGCAAGGGCGCACACAAAATCACAGAGGCAACCAAAATAAACTAGAAATGTGCGGTTTACCCACGACCTGCAAACTTTGGAAACCAGTCATAGCCAATCAGAACACAATATGGAAAATCTGATCATCTTTCACATGACAAATCAGCAGATAATGTCTGCTGATTTGTGTGAGTTTTAGACAAAATGTGTAGTAGTATTATCATAATAGTACTACACATTTTGTCTTTTTGAATCAAAATAATTATGTGACCACCGTGTGAATTTTGTAGAAATAGTAGCAGAAACTGCTTTTTGCTACTAATCTTAAATATCTTAAAAATGAACCGGCCTGTTATAGCTGCACCAAGAGGCCAATTGGAAAGATTTTGAGTGGAGGTTCTTCCTTGGCCTATACTGGGAGTATGCATGCAAGGTTTCACACTGATTGGAGATGATGTGCTCACAGTCACAGATAAGAGATAAGATAGACGCACACATATTGACGGATGTACAGAGGTGGAAACAGGAGAGTCAATAGCCAGTAGAAATTGGCATGTCGCATGGCCTCAAAGTCCCACGCTATTCCCCACAGAGTATTCCTCAGGTCCACGTACACCACTCGCATCGGTGCAACCACACTTGCAATTTCCCAAGGTTTCACCTTTCTAGCATATCAATTGGTTTCATTATAGTGGAAAGTGTATTACTGTATTCTATGACATGCTTTTTCAAGGTTCAAGGTTGTGTTTTTATTGCTACAGTACATCCTTTGTACAGGTTCACAAGTCAGTGTGGGTTTAGTTTATTAATGGATATTAGGCAGGCCAACGTCAATGACAATAGACTGAGATACAAAATTAGCTTTGCTCATACTTATTTCCCTCACCCAAGGTAAACTATTTAACCACACAATGGGTTGGAAGTAACAGCCCTCATCTGTGTCAGTGGTCTCAGTGTCCCATTCTTTCCAGTTGTGTTCCCATTAAACAAACAGGTGCAGAAGGAAGGCCTCGGGACAGGGATGAAGTTAACAGGACATTATTATCAACACAAAAGAGCCCGGTACACAATACGGCAAAGAGGCATTTCTTAAGTGCAAGCGTTTTAGCACCTACTGTTGTCCACGTGTTGGATGCGTCTCTTTTATTAGGGCCGATTCATACTCCTATTTTACCGCTGTTTCGGCGCTGTAGTGCCGAAATGATTTCGGCTAGTCAGAAATTTTCAGTAGCACCGAAGAGCCGACTTTAGGACGGTACCCCCCCCCCCCCCCGAACCTCAAATGACGTCACATTGTTGACTTTTATTCGGCTCTAAAATAGGAGTATGAATCGGCCCTAAGTCAGAGGTGCCAATCGAGTCCTCGACTACCATAAGCTCCTACAACTGAGTCAACAATCTTTGTCGCATAGCTGACTTATTTCTTTTTACCAGGGTGATCGGAGCATGAAACACTGTCAAAATCAGAATATCAGAAAATCAGGGGTTCTCAACCTGGGGGTTGCGATCCCTCGGGGGCCGTCAAATTATTGTGGGGGATCCCCAGATTATTAAAAAGAAGAAGAATAAAAACTGCAACGGAAAATGTAAATTGAATTAGAGTTCACATAGTACACATAGTACTTTCTATAATGATTATATCTGGTTTCAGTATTTATGATGTATTTTCTCTATTATTAAGGTTATTGTAGCGGTCAATTTGTATTGGGGGTGGGGAGGGGGGCAGGGCGGGGGTCATGAGACATGGCCAAAGAATTTCCAGGGGTCCCCAGCCAAAGAAATTGAGAACCCCTGTTCTATAACATGACTTGGTATTTTCATAAACTCACTGTAATGGAAATTCAATGTATATTCCTGTATAATTATTGATTTATTGTATATTCCGTATTCATCTTATTTGAGTATTACTTTAATATCGTATGTCTGACACACAAAATGCATTAAATTCCCATTAACAATGAAGCAATACTCTATTGCTTCATTGTTGCCATGCCCCAAAGGCCTTCCTGTGTGAAGTGAGGGGTGCTCTTATCCTCTAATAGAGCATAAGAGTGCCCCTCACTTCACACAGGTGTGATTTTTCATATTCCATTCTGAATTGGCTATGGCTACTTTTCAAAGTTTGCGGTATTCCACACAGTTTGTCTGGACTGCCTTTAGAAATGAGTGGAAGGGGTGTAGCTTTAATGTTTAAAGTGATTCAGTTCCAGGGACAATGTGTGCGTGCGACACTGATAAACCAAAAGAATCATCTTTTAACCAGGTCTGTGGATGCATTTTTATGAGAGTTTTGCTCTGTTTCAGTAATTAGTGTATATCTTTTGATATGTTACCCTATTTGACGTGTTATAGAAACCAAAATGCACATATAAGCTGCAACCCGGTCTCACCCAAACACTGTGAAATAACACAGATTGGCAATTCCGTACATACGCTACTAGAAAACCCCAACATCCATATTACACTGAAATCCTCCCCATAGGTCACAACAGGCAAGGCAATAATACCCACTAAACGTCTGAAGTAAAATGGGTAACCGTCTTTTCATAATACTTTTGTTCGTGATACCTTCCTTTTCCTCCCGCCCACCCACCTTCACTCCTCATTCACTCCATCATTGCATCATCCCCACTACCCCCTTACTCACTGGTACTCTGTCAGGGTATTTGTTGCGTATTTTGGCTGACTCCACACATCTGTGTTCTGTGGGAGAGACAGGGAACAAACAGGAAGTCAGAGATTAATCGGATGAGCAAGGACTCTTGGGACTGACTGGAGTCTCTCAGCTGCCTGAGGTGTTAAATGCAAATAAATAAGCCAAGCATGAGACACAGTATAGTGATTTCTTTACAGGATCAAACACTGCATAAAAGGCAGACACGCCAACATCTTCCTGAAACGGGGATAGAACCACATGAATCATACCAGGATAACAACAAACGCAAATTAACGTTACACGTAATTCACCAATAGACAGTAGATCTGGTATCTGTCATGCTTGTGAGATACTTGTCTGATTCTAAACTAAAGGCTAGATTGTTGGATGAAAAACTATTGAATTTGATCAGTGCTCTTTTCAGATGATCAGCAATATAGTACATGTTGCATTGATGAATTTATCTCCCCATCTATATAAGCAAGATCAGATTCATTGTAGCCAGACTGATTAAAGGCCTTTGGGGCATGGCATAAGGTGTGGTAAAACCATTAATGTTCAAGATGCCCTCTCGTTACCCTATACAAGGCCTACTTTAGGTAATATCTCTGCACTGCAGAGACTATAGAATTAACAGTCAAGTTTGAAAAAAGAAGAAGAAGAAAAGATAGCTAGATCTTAGTTTAAATCACCAGGTCTATATTAAGAACCAAATTTTCTATTTTAGCTTAGTAGGCTATAGCAAGGCAACCATGCATGATAACACTTCACAAGGCAGCACGCAAACTTATTAAATCATATCTGTCAGGGGCCAAAGTTGCACTACAACGACCTCCCATTATCTGAGGGGGGATACATTTTTAATAAGTTACAGGGAGGGAGAGCATCACATCATATAGCGTTTTACGCAAGCCATGTAGCCATACTGAATGGATAACAGGTTGTCTGTCGAAGACTCGGATAATTGGCATGCAATTCTGCACCTCAAGTCAAGGATGACATTGCAAACTCGAAACAGGAAGTAAAGGAAACTATAGACTGATGCATCATGACAGTATCATCGGCACGTTTCATAACAATCAAAATCCCTTTACCGAGGGAATGATCCTCCTTAAACATCCATTTCATTTTTGCTGGATCCCTCACACCGAGGCGTGATGCTACACAGTCAGAATGTAAAGCAGAGTATTACAGTCAAAAGCGGACACTGTCGGTGAAATTAAGCGGCGATCCAGATAAAGAGAAGATCAAAACAAAACGTCAACAATTCCTATCATCAACCAGAAGCTTCGAGCGTCCTGTCTGTCTTCTAGCAGTGGGTGGTGATGTCATTTCTGGTCAAACCATTTCTGAACTGCATGCAGGGGACCTGGGGGAGAGAGAGTTGTTCGATTTGCTCTGGTTGCTAAGCGACACCGGCGGCGACCATGGCAACCGCATAGACGCTAAATCCCAGAGAATGCCCACTTCGCCGCACCGTGGTGTGGCGCGTCGAAAGTAGCCGATCTACAAGCCCTCAGTGCGCAGTGCACGCGACGCCGTGTGGGTTTGTAGGTCTGCTATTTTCTGCACAGTCAGTCAGGAAGTAGTAGTAGTGACTGACTGAACATGGCGCGGCTTCGCTAAGAAAGTGAAGAAACTCAGTTTCCATGGCGAAGCGTCCAAATGCGCACTAAAAGCTTTCTGGCAGTAGATAAATGGCCATTCGTTCATCAGTTACTTTGTTTTTGTCCGTCGTTTGCAGTCTGAACAGTGAACCAGGAGCTACCAGGAGTTAGCATCCATGCTAGCTTGACTGGTGTGCAGCAGTGGTCGCAGCTAAGCTGATTTTGTTTTGAAAAACGTTTTTATTTCGTTTTTTGGTAACCCACCGTCCGTTGATTTTTGTTATGGCTTTCTATGAAGTCTACTCTCACCCGGCTTTGATTCGCTACAAAACCAGCGTCTGCACCAAAGCCACCCTGTTTGTCATTGTGGTGTTGTGTCTCACTTACATCCCTCCTCTCTTGGTTGCTTATAGGAGCCAAGGTACATGTGATGCTGAATGGTTGATTTGGTTGCTGCTGCCATGGCTGTTGAATACATGATAAGCTAAGACTATAGCCCGTAGAGGATTAGCCTGACAATAAACAATTTAATTGACTGATTGCATCAGTTAGTTTACTAGGGTTTTTTGTCGGTGATGTTTTATGTTTCGCTGCAGCCAATGAATGGACTTTAGATCTCTTTTCTAGTTCCCTGGTGAATTGTAAATGAACACCACTTCTGTTAACCTAATGTAGGGGATAATTTCCCTAATTTCACTTCCCTATATTTTGGGCATGTCATAAAAAAATATAAAGTTCCCAACTTTCTGTTTTATTTTCAACCATAGTGCTTTTTCTTTTTTTTTTTTTTTTTTTAAGATATTTTTTTGCGGCTTACGCCTTTTATTGATTTTTGAAGGGACAGACAGTAGGCTGACAGGAAACGGGAGAGAGATGGGGGGATGACATGCAGTAAAGGCCGTGTCGGGTCCGGGAGTCGAACCCGCGGCACACTGCGACTGGATTACCAGTCTGGTGCCCAGACCGTTACGCTACGGCCTGGGCCTCAACCATAGTGCTTAACATGTAATGTTGTTACATGAATATAACATACATGTTAACAGTTGAGTTATAATAAAATATATTATAAAACATTTATTTTTCATAAAAATCATCTAGCTATTTGCACTAATGATAACATGACAAATATGTTCTGAAAAATCTAGTGATAATTTGGGACATTTGGGTCCTGAAAAGTATGGAATTACACACTTTTTAGTCTGCTCTGAAGAAGGCTACTGCCGAAATGTGTCAGCGTTCTCAAATAAACATGAGAAATTGCATCTGAGCCAGTCTTGCATCTTTTATTTAGGAGTGGTGCCGCTTTTTCCACTTAGTTGGTTTATGAGTTAAGTTATTAATAGGAAGCCCACCTGTTTTTCTTTCTTCATACAGTAATAGGTGTAGGACTAGGATACCTGTACTTTTGATTGATTGATTGAATACTTTATTAGTCAAAAATGTGAACAGCACAAAAGTACATTAAGACATGTAGGGTCCTGGGGAATGGTAGAGAGATGGAGAATTACAGATAACTTATTAAAGCTGCTTTGTTTTAGGTTTTTGGATGAAGAGGAGTACTTATGAGGAACAGCCAGTCGTGAAGTTTCAATACCAGAGTCTCCTCGTCGCAGCAACTAGCATCAAAGGAGACTACGTTGCCTGGAGCACCTTTCCACACTTTAACAACATGCAAGGAGCCAACCTCCGGATCCCTTCCATCTCCGTAAGAAAGGATTCTATTACTTAGGCCTGAAATTCACACCGCTGCCTTATAAAGGCTTCAAGGGTTGAATAACTGTTGAGGTCCCGTCGTGGCAAAGAGATCATTATACAACAGGTCGTTGATGGCTTGGCCTCAGCTAGTCACTCTGATTCAGTGGCTCTCAAAACTTCCATGTCAATCAGACTCCCAAGTTATTATGTATTTGGCCACGGACCCCCATCTGAAAAGATTCTGTGCCAGGAAACCCCCACACAAAACGTGTATGTTTAAATATTTGTAAAACTGTTCAGTTTAGTTCAGTTTATTTTGGCCATAGAATGAACATTGAATGCATTGATTTCATTTGATCATCATAACTTTACATTTAGACCAAAAAGGTATAGGCTGAAAGCCAGTGGCTTCAGCCTATACCTTTTTGGTCTAAATGCAATTCCAATATTGCCGATCTATAGGGTCAATTTGAAGCTATATATTAACTGTACCTGTCTAAATACTTCCTTAATGTAAACGAAGTCCACACCCACAACACCAGAGGGAGTGCAACAAACCATGTACAACCCAGATTCGGCACAAACAAGGGACTAAATTATTTTCGCTCCTATGCCACCAAAATGTGGAACGCCCTACCAACAGTCATTAAGACATGTGAATCCCTTGACTCCTTCAAAACCGCTCTCAAAGGGCACCTACGGATGGCTGCAATTCGAAACTGGCCTCTGTAAAATCTGAATCCCCCCCCCCCCCCCCCAGTTCTTTAGCTACATAGAAATGTCTATTTGTATGTCTCTAAATGTTTGTATGTCTTTAAATGTTTTGATGAATTG